>NC_041219.1:16084912-16220964 GCF_002837175.3 Physeter macrocephalus | reverse complement strand
AAGTAAGTCAGAAGGAGAAAAACAAATATCGTATATTAACGCATATATGTGGAACCTAGAAAAATGGTACAGATGAACTGGTTTGCAGGGCAGAAATAGTGACACAGATGTAGAGAACAAACGTATGGGCAGCAAGGGGGGAAAGCGGCAGTGGGGGGTGGGGTTGGGGGTGGGATGAATTGGGAGATTGGGATTGACATGTATATACTAATATGTATAAAATGGATAACTAATAAGAACCCGCTGTATAAAAAAATAAATTTTAAAAAAAGAAAATATGTTCAGAATCTGCATACTAAAAAGTATAAAATGTCAGTGAAACATATCAAAAAAGACCTAAATAAATGGAAAGACATACAAAATTCATGAATTGTCCAATTCAGTATAGTCCAGATATCAATTTTTCTCAAATCGATCTATAGATTTAACACAATCCCAATCAGAATCCATGCAGGATTTATTTTAACTATAGAAAAGCTCATTCTAAAATATATATGGAAAAGTAAAGGAACAGAATATCCACAACGATTTTTGAAAAGTAGAGCAATTTTGAAAATAGTGGACACTATTCAACTCTAAGACATTCTATAAAGTATCAAGACAGAATAATATTGGTGAAAAGATAAACACACAGATCAATAAAACAAGAGATACTCTAGAAATAGACCCACTCAAATACAGTCAGCTAATTTTTTACAAAGGTGCAAGGGCAATTCAATGGAGAAAGTCCAGTCTCTGCAACAAATAACACATGGAAGAATTGGCATCCAATTTAAAAAATTGGCATCCAATTAAAAAAATTTTTTAAAAATCCTCAACCTATATCTTGCACTATATACAAAAAAAACCCTCAAAATGTAAATGTAAATTGATATAAAATGTAAAACAATAAAACTAAATGTAAAACTATAAAATTTTAGGTGAAAACAAAGAAGAAAGTATGACCCTGGGTTAGGAAAGAGTTCTTCAATAAATATCATCATCTATAAAAGAAAAAAATGCTGAATTAGACTTCATCAATATGAAACTTACTTTTGCTCTATTAAGAGCACTTTTAAGAGAATAAAAAGACCAGTCACAGACAGGAAAAAAATACATATTTTCAAACTGCATATCAAACAAAGGACTTGTATCCAGAATACCTTAAAAACTCTCAAAACTGAACAATAAGAAAAACAACCCAATTTTTCAAAAGACGGGCAGAAGATTTTAATGCCAAAGGAGATACACGGATGGCAAATAAACACAAGCAAAGGTTTCCAACATTTTAGTCACTACAGATAATCAAATTAAAAGCACAATGAGATACCTTTACACATCTATTAGAATGATTTAAATAAAGAACAATGGCAATTCTGAGTACTAATGAAGATGGGAAGAAACAGGAGCCCTCAGACACTATGGGTGGGAATATAAAATGGCACAGCCGCTCTAGAGAACAGTTTGGCAGTTTCTTAGAAGCCTAAACATACACTTAACATGTAACCCAGCAAACTCACTACAGGCATTTATCCTAGAGAAATGAAAACTAATTTTTGCACAAAAACCTGAACTTGAATGTATATGGCAGCATTATTTATAACTGCCTCAAACTAGAAGCACTTAAAATATCCTCTAATGGGTAAAGGAAACATAAATGGGTTAGTACATCCACACAGTGGAATACTGCACAGCAACATAAAAGGACAAATAGGGCTTCCCTGGTGGCGCAGTGGTTGGGAGTCCACCTGCCGATGCAGGGGACACGGGTTCGTGCCCCGGTCCGGGAAGATCCCACATGCCGCGGAGCGGCTGGGCCCGTGAGCCATGGCCGCTGGGCCTGCGCGTCCGGAGCCTGTGCTCCGCAATGGGAGAGGCCACAGCAGTGAGAGGCCCGCGTACCGCAAAAAAAAAAAAAAAAAAAAAAAAAAAAGGACAAATAATCGACATACACACAACTTGAATGGATCTCAAATGCACTTTCCTAAATGAAATAGCCCAGTCTCCAAAGGTTACATACTGTATTACTCCATTTATATGAGATTCTAGAGAATGCAAAAACATAAGAACAAAAAAAAAATAAGTGGTTCCCAGGGGTTAGGGGTGGGGAAGGTCAGAATAAAAAGGTGACATTATGGGGAAATTCTTCGGCAGTGTTGACATTTTTCTGTATCCTGGTTGTTGGTGATGGTTACAAGAATCTATACTATAAGTAAAAAATTCATAGTATTATACAATAAAAAGGAGGATTTTACTCTAAGGTAAAAAAAATTGAAAACATTTTAAAATACTCTTCTGGGGACTTTGTGTAATTTACATTGGAAGAAAATTCTCAGGATTTAAGAGTACAACAAAATGTTTAAATCACACACCCGGTAAAGACTATATGTAAATCTGGTTATCAAAAGGCACAAATCAAGAAGCTAGAAGCAATCAAGTAGCAAGGATCAAGAAGCAAATGTATATAGACTCTCCCATAAATTACAAATATATGTAAGTGCTTAAAATTCCTCTCTACCACTCAGGCAGGGGAATTTGGAGAACAGGAAAATCCACAGGAGAGAAAGTGAGGTGAGAGAAATACCAGAGTGACCAACCGAGCCTATGCTTCAAAGGAAGGGTCTGGAAATTTACCAAGTGGAATGACTTAACCTCAATATTGACAACCTCAATATTGACTTCAGCTCAGTTCTGTCCCTAAACACTACCTGGAATAAAAGACCAATAGTCATCAATACCTCTTCAATGGCACCTGCAGAAATCCTGTGACCTGCAACATTTATCACGTCATCAACTCGAGACATAACATATATGTAACCTTCTTCATCCATGTAACCAGCATCCATGGTGTCATAGTATCCCTGAAAATATGAATAAATAATGTCTGATTAGCATGTAGTATTAGGTAATGTAATTATTTTTAAGCTTGGCAAAATATAAAATGTGATAGAAATAGGTTTACTGTATTCATTTGAATTTTTTTCATAACTAGCCTATGGAATTAAATTATTTTTGATTTTGAAAGCCTACTAGAATCTCTCTGCTCCCCTAACAGCCAGGAATAAAAGTATTCTTATATATATTCACGTTAAGTGTTTGAACTGAGTGTTGTAAAGCTTATGAACCCAATTTCTTCCTTTTAATGGAGAAGTCATAGCTCAATATTTCCAGTATACTTTGGTATTGCAAAGTAGTTCTTTGATAGATTTCTTCTTTAATTGTGTTAATTTTTAAAAGCATTAAAGCTCTCTATGAATAATTACAAAATAGACCAATATAACCAAAATAACTAGTTTGTTAACATAGATTTGGATTGCACTGGAGCTTCAGTTTTTATTAAAGCTTCAGCTTTAATTTTTAATCGACTCAAGAGTAGCAGTACATCTTCACTGGTCCAGATATCACAATAGAATGAAAAATCAAGAAGAATAAGAAGTAGAAAGAAATAAATATTACTTCCCCTCATGCTTCTGAGTTACATTAATACCTGTATTACAAGCATGGGCTTCAGGACAAATCCAGGTGAGTCACTATTTGTGTTTCTAAATCTTCCTAAGATTCAGTATGCTTATCTATTAAATAGGGTAATGGACCATACCTTCTAAGGCTGTGAGAAGCATACATGAGATGGGGCATATAAAGAGGGCAGACCCTGGCACATCATGAGGCCTGAATAATCGGCAGCTCTTACTGCAATTACTATCAGAGAGTAAAGTTGAGACATGGGCTCTGGAGCCAGAATATATGGGTCCAAATGTCAGCTCTGTTACTTCTAAACTGTGGGCAAGTTATAGAACCCTTCTGTGCTGTTATTAAGTCCTTAGATGAAAGGGTTGAGGTCAGGGTAACAAGACAGAGTATAGATTCACTACATATAGTTTAATCATAAACTATGGTTTATGGGGCTTTGAAGTAGCTTTCAGTGTTAAAGGTGGTCACGTTGAAAACCACATGCACATATTATGAACCACTGTCAGGTTGTAATTAATCACATCAGTACTCTGGTGATTTGACTGTGGCCCATCAGGCAGACAGATTGGGCTGACTGGAGTCAACTCCACTGACAAATCTTATCTGCCACAGTCCCTTGGGGCATGTTTAATCTTGGTCACTGAGGTCATTTAACCCTGATATGTCTTTCTAAAGGAAGCTATTTTAATTCTTGTCATTTGTCTAGTTGATTAGGTTAGCTGTCCTTCACTCACAAATGATAAAGATAGAATGCTAAATAGACTCACCTTTTTAAAAAATGAAATTCTAATCATTCATTCTTTTTTACCCAGTGTATAATGAGGACCAGGTATCTCTCTCAGGGAAAGAAATAGAAGCGAAGAAACAGCAGAAAGATGATAGTGGGACCCTTTCGCGTATTATCAATTATGTGCTGTTATAAACACAAACCACAGAGTAATAGGTAAATGATAAAACAGAACACAGAAAGATACTTTTTGTTATCCAGAGCACTGGAGGTTAGGCATTGAGAACACTGTCTCTATCCTGTATCTGTATTATAAAATAAAGAACTCAGAGGACACTCAGGAAAGAATGTCAGTAATAGCTAAAGGGATTTAAAAAAACACAACTTCTGGCAAGCAGAACAAATTTGCTCACATAACCGGGGGAGAGGAGGTAACGAGGTTCTAATGACAGTGTCCAGTTCTGATCAGATGTTCTCAGTCTGTGCAGAGGAATCCAATGTGAGAAATCATACAGAAAGTCCCCCAGAAGTTTTAATTTAACAAAACCTTTCTTGATATGAAAGGCTGTTAAACTTCAGAAAAAGCTGCTAAGAGAAACAGAGAAATTTCTATGTCCAGAGATTGATAAAAAAATATTAAAATGACTTATTTAGACATTTGAGGTTTGGGCATTCTTATCCCTGAGATCTGGAAACTGGTCCAAATAACCTTTAAAAGTTGCTTTGTGATCCATGATTCTAAAAGCCAGCCACTCAACTTAATAGGCAAGAACTATAGAGAAGTGTGTAAGATGATTAAAAAAAAAAAGTACAATAAAGTTCTTACAGGAAATTTTTCAAAGTATAAATGCCTGAATGCCTCCTGATTCTTCCAGAGTCCTGAAAAAGCTCCAGGTGGTAATGGCAACCTTATATAAAAACAGAGCAGTGAGAATTATGATGAAAGTGGTAATAAAGACAGATTGATTAGAACTAACAGTTTTTCACGGTGATGGACAATTACAATTCAAATCCCACATTGAATTGTAACCCCTAAATGCACTGGACAGATCATGCCTAACTGAGGCTGACGTGGTTGACCATGACGTAGCAAAGTCACGAAGGGATGACTGTGGTTTCTGGGAAGGGCACAAAAGGCACACACATTTGGCATATTCAAATAGTTATTAGCATCAATCATTGTTTCAGTAAGAAGCATAACGTCTGCCGAAAGGAACCAAAAATGCACCACTGAATTACTTTTTGAGAGAAATATCCTTCCACCATAGGCAAATAAATCTATTTTTTGAAGTATCAAGGTACCATCTGCCACCTTTGCCAGTCTCTTTGTGATAAGATGTTCCAATGAAACATCCCACAAACAGTCTTTATCTTCACAATCAATGTGCCTCCCCACTCTGAGAAATCCCTCGCATCTCACTCTTCTCTCTTCTGTTCTTTCTTTTCATGAGCATCCAGACCTATGAGATTTCTCACCCCTATGAACACATGAAGATAGGTGAGCATATAAAGTAGAAGGTAGCGTATATCTGTTCTTTTCAATCAATTTCCTCTTATATTTCTTTCATTCCTCCGTAGTA
The DNA here is from genome assembly GCF_002837175.3 of Physeter macrocephalus. NCBI lineage: Eukaryota > Metazoa > Chordata > Mammalia > Artiodactyla > Physeteridae > Physeter > Physeter macrocephalus. Next base: position 16,215,207 of record NC_041219.1, on the reverse strand, counting down.
TGAAACAGGTGTTATACACACAACAAGGGCTTAATCTTTATCTATCATCCATCTATCTATCCATCTTTATATAAACAAATGAATTCTCATATCGGTTCCCTGTAGGAAGTATTACCTAATGAAAATAACTGCTCAGTGTATTTTCAGGAAACTTTTTAGATGCTTTATAGTTTGGAAATTTAGGTACTGTAAAACATAAAGATTTTCAAAACCCTACCCTCCTGTACTCACAAAAAACACCAAGTGAAGTGGTGACTTCACAGTGCAGATGTGAGAAAATGGAAAATGAAGTAGACATGGTTACTGCCAACATGAGGCAACATCACACACCTTCTACCCCAATATTAGACTTCTGAGACACTGAACTGTATTCTCACCTTCTGTCAGGCAGAAAATGCTGTTACCAGTGGGATTGGCTGCCCAGCTGGGATTGCTCATTTCCTCTATGTCTGGCCTACCCATAGGTCCTCCCTTGCTAGGTCTTCTTTTTGTAATATTTTAAGATGGAGGAAAAAAGGTTTCTGGACCTCCTGTAATTTCATAAAATGCATGCGAAAGTATTTTGTAACCTGAAAAAAAAACCCAAAACTACAGAGATGCTGCTATATTGTTGCTGTTGCTGTTGTTACTGTTACTGTTCATCACTAAACCTGCAGGAAGGCAGCAAGCTGAAGCAGATGATCCCTTCAGGTCCTTTTACCTGATTTTTCTATGTTAATCTTTCGAATGAACTTTGCATATAATTTCACTTTATCTGTTTGTTTTGTTAATATTTTTATAACAAGTGTAAAAATCATCATTAAACATTGAAATACAATGTGAATATGGCAACCACTAAAAATCATTTATTTAGCAGCATTTACAGGATGCTGAGGGTAAACAAATGAAGAGGACGCCAAGAAGAAATGACAAATCAAAAGCCAACATGGGCCACAAGAGGAAACATTAATGAGTGAAGCCTACTATACTCAAAATATACAACTAGAACAATAAACCTGACAGAGATGCATTCCGCTTGCATATTAAGTAAGAAATAATTTTCAGCTGGTCCCCAAAAATGTACCACAATATATAGTACTTTCTGTGTTTCATGGGGATATTCTTTTAACAGACGCTTGGGTATAAGAAAATACCTCCCTACAATAAGAATAAAAAGGCAACTGTGATAATAAATGGCAAGTAACATTCAGGCTGTACTGGGGACAACAGAGAGTGGTGCGGTCTGAGATAAATTTGAAAGTACACACCAGGTCGAGTGGCAGCAGTTGTTCCTTAGTTCCACAGATACACAGACACACAGATATCCTGATCCAAATCCGTAAACACAAAACACTGCCCATACAAAGAACAATGCATATAGAAGGGTATATTGTTAAAGAAGTGTCTCATCCGTTTTATCTACCCCAAATCTAAGATTTTGGTTCACCAGCTACCACGCACTGCCTCTTCACAATAGAGATTTCTGAGTGTTTGCAATAATAATCCAAATGAGTTAGTACTTTGTGTATCGAACGTGAGCTGAGTTTCCTGGTGGCCTAGAATGTACCTAATTCAGTGTGTGCACGTGAGACCGAGAGTTTAGCATTTTCTGGTAAGGGTGTTACTGGAGAGAAAAGGAAATCTTACACTTCCCAGAAGTCGGTTAAGTTTGCAATCTCCATTCTTAAAAGAAGATGGTCTGATAATCTGTGTTTTCTCTTACTTCCTGAAAAAAATTTGGTACTAGCAATTAGTAACATATATTCTTATAATTAATTAAAGCCTAGAGGATTACAAGTAGAGGTAGCCATCCTCCAAAATAAATAAACAAATAAATAATAAGCTTTAAGGATACCCGCTTTCTCAGCTGTTGCACAACACTTTATTTATTTATTTATTTTTTTTGTGGTATGTGGGCCTCCCTCTGCTGTGGCCTCTCCCGTTGCAGGGCACAGGCTCCGGACGCGCAGGCCCAGCGGCCATGGCTCACGGGCCCAGCCGCTCCGCGGCACGTGGGATCCTCCCAGACCGGGGCGCGAACTCGGTTCCCCTGCATCGGCAGGCGGACGCGCAACCACTGCGCCACCAGGGAAGCCCCTTGCACAACACTTTAAATAACTGCATAAATTTTCTGAAGAACAGGGACAGTAGGGAGTTTTATATCATCTGTGAGAAAGGTCTGCATAAGTCTGGATATACCTATAGACCTTGGGAACTAAGTATAACATAGCAAGGGTATATCCAGGAAGAGATTACAGAATAGGAAGGAGAAATCCAAGGCCAAACACAGTATTAAAGAGGGACCAAGGAAAAAAAGACCATGAACAAAAATAACCAAATCACAACTGTACGAGAACCAGGATAGTATGTGAGGGGCCTCCAGAGCAAAGTTTTAATAATGACTGAGCGTTCAGCAAGGTGAAGTGAAGTGCAAATTTTGTCTGAAAGTGGATTCAACAGAGGTCATGGAACTTAGTGACTGAGATGCTATGAATCTCCCCCAGGATCGCCATTTCTGCAGAGTGGAGCCGAAAGAACTGGAGTGATCAAGGAGTAAGCAGGAAAATAAGTGCAGGCAGTAAGGTTAGACTATACTTTGTAAAAGTTTGCAGGTGACTGGAAGGAGAGATGTAAGTCAGGGTTTAATGCAGAGAGGCAGGCAGGCTGATTTAGGATGGGGAAGAGTTGGGCAGAGTAGCCAATGGAGGGTGGAGATTTGAGTTAGAGAAGAAAACACCAGAAGAATTATTTGATCATCTAATTTATTTATTCATTCATGGATGCATGCATTTTCTTTATTCAGTCAAGTATTTGTTGAGTGCTTGGTATTCCTAAATCACTGTGTTAGACATTAATGGAAAGAATATATAAACTATTATCTGAGATGCGTGGAGATCCTGGAATATTGTGTATTTACAAGAAATTTAGTCATTTTTAGAATACATATAGGGAGAAAGACTGTAATGAATGATGTCTATTCCATTAAATTAATGACATAACATCAAAATGTAAACATTTAAGATATTTGTCAGCCAAATGGTTACAGCATTTGTAAACCATTTGTCAGGCAAATGGTTTACAGCAGATGGTTAAATCCTATACTGCCAGGAGCTCTTGGAAGGGAAGTTTTTATCACCAGCCAAGGTATGGACCTGCTGCAAATGGCATATGTGTCTGGTCCCAAGTCATTTCTGAGATGCCCTTAGAAAACTTCTTCATTATCCCCAAGTCTAACTGAGGAACAGGCTGGAAAGCAAGATATGAAATTACAATTGGTAATTAGTAGGATAAAATAAGAGAATGCTATCCATTCTTCACTAATAAAGTCTGGTGTCTAAAAATTCAGATGTTATTCCAATATTGAAAAGAGACTCTAAAGAAGGTACCTTGGAAAATGCCATTTACTGGTCCTAAAGAAAAGCAGAAAAGAAAAGAGTTCCAGAATTGGAAATGTGTACATATATATATAGTTGCTTTATATATATATTATTGCTTTATATATATATTATTGCTTTATATATATATATATATATGTACTTCATATATATATGAAGTAAAACATGTGAGAAGAGAAGCAATAATCTCCAGAAAGAAGTTAGGTGTATATGAACTAGAGCAGAATTTTTTTTGCAGTATTTGAAATTAATGATTTTCTTGTTGCTAACCTAATGATTATTCTATATTAAATGCAGGTTTTTCTTCTGGAATAGTGAGTGCGCTGGGGCTCTATTTCTAAAGTTCCAGAAAAAATACTTTTTTTCCTGTAGTTACAATAACATAAACATTCATTGGACTGGTAGAAGGAAGGAAATTTTCTGAAAATACTAAGAAATATGTCAGGAAATGCCTATCCTCATCCTTCAAATACAAGATCACATGTTACCACCCTGTGATACCTTTCCCAACTCTTCCCAAACAGAGTGAAAAGGTGAGTTTTGTTACAAACTATCCAATTGTGAATGAGGAGTTTCTCTTAGAGAAAATCCTTTCCAAAGAGAACATTCTTAAGCAGTAAGAGAAATAACTGAGGCAGCAGTAATGTGTGTGTGTGTGTGTGTGTGTGTTGAGGGGGAGGTATCATAGAGAAATCCTTAAACAGCTAATGAAGGAAGAGAATCTCCATCACTGTAGAAGATAAACATCCCTGACCAATCTGAAATAAATAAAACTCCTAGACGCCTCCAATCCCAGATAAAGGACGGTCTGTACTCACTGCTCCATCAGGAATCCCCATTTGCAACACAAATACTGTAAATTGAAGACAAAACTCCCGTTCCCTAGAGAATTCTGGAGTTAGATCCCAACTTTGCACTCCCAGTATTTCCTACAAGGTCTTTAGGCTTTACTTGTGATTTTGCTATGAAGCTACTTTTCATCTCCCCAGAAGAGACTGATTAGGCCATAATTTCTTTCTCTCTGGGCAAACAACTGGGTTAGAAATGTGAGTTCTAGCTGTGTAACTACTAATGATGTTCAGATTCCCATGTCGAAAATGAGATAATATCTGCCCCACTGACTACCTCACAGTGTTGCTGTAAGACTAATAAAAGATCATACTAAAATCTGCATAGGAGATTTAGAAAGGAATGGGATTACAGTTACACGCCATCCTTGGTTTATTCAAAGGATACACTGGTGAAGGAAAGCGGTACCGATCCTCTCCCAAACAGCAGCACAATAAGTGACCAAATCACTCCTGCAAAACTATAAGGATGTGAACAAACATCATTAAGGACCAAGTGTTCAATATCTGGAGGCTGAGAGATCGGCAGGCACCAGAGTGAAAGCCACTTAGAGAAGGCCATCCAGCTCCCTGGCATCCATCCCATCACTACCTGCAGGGCACAGGCCAGTGGGACACAGCAGGAGGCAGACAAGCTGCACTTCCAATAGCAACAACAGTGTCTGGTCAGAGAAAAAGGTGTGCCCACGAATCAGGCAGAGTCAGAGACCTATGGCTTTAATAACAGTGAGCACTGTGGTACTGAGGAAGGCATTGCAGTTAACCTTTTCTCTCATGCCCTGCACGGTGTTGCCTGGAAATTATTGACTCATATTTCTGCACTTTGAAGCTCTGGTTGCAATTACAGAAGCACCTTCTAAAATTCATGAACATTTTGTATTCATAGCAATTCAGGTATCATAACTTTCCCACAAAATTAACTGACTGAAGTAAGTTTCAAAATCAAACGAATTTTCTACCATGCAGGCATGCAGTTTTCTCTTCTACTAGAAAGAAAAATCCTTTGAAAGCAAGTAATCTGCAAGAACTGCAAGATTCATGTTTATTACACCCTACGGTCTACAGTAGTTTAGGAATCACTTAAATGTCTACCTTCTAGTTTAGGGATCCCCAGAGGAGCAAAACAGAGATTTCTAGAAAGCCTTAACAAAGGAGTTAAAAGAGCTGAAGTGGATCAAGAGGTTTTTTTCAAAATTACCACATATCATTATTTCTGGTTTGGGGATGAGTCATCTTAATATGATAAAACTAATCATTATGCTTAGTACCTTGTAAAACTTAGAAATATGATTATAGCTTCAGATTTTTAAAGAAACTGCCAGAGAAAGATAATTTCAAATGTTATTTACACTATTTATAACAGATTTTACAGTGAAACAAGAAGCTATAACTGTATTTACAAAAAACAAACAAATTTGGGATTAAAACAGTGAGATGTAATTTTTTTACTGACTTACTTTAATGTAGTTTGAACCCCATACATTTCAAATATTCTACGCAGCTTTTTCCCTCTATTCTTTCTAATCACTACAGGTATAATTGGTGAACATAAGTAGCATTAGGGAATATTTTTCTTTCAAAGAATATTCCACTTAATTATTATGCAAGTAATAAGGAAAAGCATGGGCATGAAAAATGGAGAAGAATGGACATCTATCTCTGGCTGGCGGTCTCTCCCCACAGTAGCTTTTAATACCAGCTCCGTTTTAAGCCTCTTAGGGACCGAATCATTCTTATTATTGATGGCCTCACCTCATATCCATGCAAAGATAGTATAATATAGCAATACACCATATAAACTACAACTTTTTCTGAAAAAGAAAAGGTTATATTTTTGCTTTTGAAATCATATGGCAAGAAGCCACACCTATAGTTTACCATTGGTTATTATTTCTTAGCAATCACTGTACATACTCAGGAATCATGGGAAGTAAGAAAATACAACCTAAAAATTGTTTGCAAATAAAATGAAAAATTTATGAAGACTAAATTGACAATGAAGTTGTTATGATGTTAAAGTTTATAGATTTTCAATTAAGTATATATTCATTTTGATTATAAATTTTTCAAGTTTCTTAAACATTAGAATTTCAGATATTTTGTGAACCCTGGAAACCATATATAATCTCTCATCAAACACCTTTAAAAGTCCACCAAGTGGTTCTGGGGACTCAGGTTGCTGGTCCCTGGAAAGGACCCAGCTTTTCAGATAATAGACCTTTAGAATATGGTCTACATGGAAAAAATTATTCTCTTCTCAAATTACACACTGCTTTTTTAAACCACAGTAATTTTTATTAAGGAAAGAAGGTGTGCTTTTTCCCTTTCCTTAATTCAATTAAACATATATCTATTATGAGCTCTTAAAAAGCATTCATCAGCCATTTTCCATTCTGGATGAATGATGTGTGTCCCTTCAAAGCATACAGAATAGCTATAGATGGATACAAGCCAGTCTTCTTGATTAAATACAAAAACATCCTATGCATACTGCAAGCAGCTATTGGGACGCATGAAAAATTTTCAGGTCAATGAGTTAGACTGGAATGGCTACTGGAGATGAGGGTTTCAAAAGGAAATCCTTGCCCTCACAGATAAAAATGAGTTCCTGAAATAAGGTTTCAAGACTGTTCTATTACAAAAAGAGATCTTGGTGGTAACTTTTTTTCCTCATTATTTCTACCTTACATTTTTTTTTTTTTTTTTGGCGGTACGCGGGCCTCTCACTGTTGCAGCCTCTCCCATTGCGGAGCACAGGCCCCGGACGTGCAGGCTCAGCGGCCATGGCTCACGGGCCCAGCCACTCCGCGGCATGTGGGATCTTCCCGGACTGGGGCACAAACCCGTGTCCCCTGCATCGGCAGGCGGACTCTCAACCACTGCGCCACCAGGGAAGCCCCTTACTTTTTGAATATAATTATATATATATAATATTTTCAAATACCTAGTTTCACTATTAACTTAAGGGATGAATCAAAGTCCACTGCATGTCATAATATATTGTATCATCAAATAATTTATAATGAAATCTCAGAATCCGAGATCTGTACAATAACACTCCCTGTTTAGGAACAGAGAGGGAAGAAAATCTTTCTGAATTGGTGACAACCTAAAGCACAGAATGTTTTAAGGCAATAAATAGTTCTGTTATTTTCAAGTACTTGAAGTAACACTAATAGCTATGAGAAAAAAGTTATAGTTTATGTGCTTTATTATTTCTGAATGGATGTGGGGTGAGGCCACTGATAGAGTGACAGGATGCATGACGGGTTTAAAACACTATTGGCATCAAATGCCACCTTTGGGATCTTGCAAACATTGCTTAATGAAATAGAGGACTCACTTAAGAGTTAGGGGTTATATAAAAATGTAAGCCGCTAGAGTGCTTTTAAAAGCTCTCACAAACCATGTGCTTCCCTAAGCTAGTTAAGCATCCATCCACAATCTTGTTCAGATTAATCATTTAGCAAGCCTTCCTCTTGTCCCCAACAATTTTCCCCCTCACAGGTAAGATTTCAATCAGCTCTATGTTAATATGGATTCTGATTCAGAAAAATATGAATAGAAATGGTATATTCAGTATTAATTTTTCCATTTGCCAGCAACGTCTTAAAATTTAAATTAAAAAAAGTAATAAAGTGTTCACATGTTTACTGATAACAAAAAATCTGAGAAGAAATATACATAAAGTGCATCTCCTCTATTAGCCTTTTATAAGGTTAAAGTATCCCTACTTGAAAAAATACATTCTTTTTAAAATAAATATTTTTCATTTAATTTTCAAAGAACTTAAAATGTTTTATTAACCTGAGAAAAATCTTATACCAATCTGAGGATGCCAAGTAATAAGAATTCTTTTAAATAAATAGGAAAATAAAACTTTTTTAAACCACATGCAACGTTCTTTATTCATAACAGCTCATTCTGGCAAATTCTACTACTTAAGGCATATCAGTAGAGATGCCAATATCATGCTAATCAGAAGCAATAAAGCTACCTGTATCAATTATTAAAATGTCACATACTATGTGTCTCCAGCTTAATCAACTTCCAATTCAGCTTCTGCTAGCTTAACAATTTTAAAGTACTGATTTAATGAAAGTACGTTTGAATATTTTTACTACAAATTTTAGCACTCTGCCTATCAAATGAACAATGATAAAAACTGCTAGCAAGAAATTGTGGTACTTGATGAGTCAGGGATTATATATTGTACTATTATCTAACCCAGTAATTACACTTTTAGAAATTTATTCAGTACTATTGTCATTATCAGAAAAGAAGAAAAGACAACACAAAAAGGATGTTCAATACTGCATTATTTATAATCATAAATATTCAAAAAAGACTAAGAGGCCTAGAAAGGGAATAAACATTTTTAAAAGGCAGAGTAAAATTTAAAATGCTTGTGAGACAGGGTTAAGGAAAAACAGGAATACAGGAGAATAAACCAAGTTGTTCCAACAACCTAAAATGCGTTTCAAAAAGTGGAAAGTCATATATATTACAAAATTAACACTGTATTACTGAAGGGTCAGAGTACAGCAACTTTATTTACTTCTTTATATTTTTGGTACTTAAGTTACTTTTATCATCTATGCATTACTCATATAATCAGAAATATTTTTTAAAAGATGCAAGATTTATCTTTTTACAAGTCCTATCTAAATTGGTTCCACTTTATGGGGCTTCCATGTTAAAATTACAACAGCTGGCACTGAATACTCTCAAACAGTTTACAAGCTTTTTCTGGAACCTCTTCACTAGTAATATCATTGCAACCACTCTTATTTTTTTCTTAATTTTACATACCAATTCTTGCTCTTTTAAATAGTAGCACTGCAAATTTTGCTTACTTTACCACAATGTTTCCTAAACACCGAGCCTTCAGTTTTTGCATGTTGTCATCCAAAATCATAACTGCAAAGTAAAATATTAAAAAAAAATAAGTAAATAATTGAATAAAAACACATAAACTTAAGGCTTAAATGTTTCCGAATTTTCTATATTCAGCTTCCCCAAACTCTAGTTTTAAAAAGGCATCCTTTAATTCCTGTGAGACCACAAACATACATAAATAAGCTAAAATGAAAATTTAAAGTGTACATGTTTTTAATTTTTAATTAGATAATGAATTTTTGCTCAGAATCACCCTTAAATAAAGACATAGTATTTCAAATACACTGGTAATTTTAAAATCTACGTTTATATCCATTCAAACATACCCCTCCATTCTGTCAAAAATATTAAAAATATGTTCAGCTTTTCAAAAATTAAAGGATACAAAGTGTTAAAACACAGACAAAACATATTTCAAGCAATAAAAATAAAGAATTTAAAAGCCTGGCAAACTCCTTTTTCTGATTTAAGGCTTAATATCCACTTATGAGCTTTAAGGTCAATTTAACCTTCCCAAATATTATCCCAATGTGTTCTATGCTACACTGTTAAAATCCTGAAGGATTCCAGGAGACCAAAGCTTGTATCCACATGCAGTAATCTTTAGTACAAACTAGAGTAAGGATATATCATCATGTTTTAAGCTTTAGTAGATCCTTTATGTGGCTTCATCCATCCAGGTTATTCTACTGAAAAATGCTATAAGAAAAGAAGAACGTTATCTCCAGAAAAAGTTAATTGCTCCTGTGTGTTCCCAGAGCACTTTGTTTCAAAATTCTATTCTGACAATTATTAGCGGTGTAGGTATCTGTCCCTCACTAGATGTGAGCTCATTAAGGGTGAAGCCATGATAATTCATCTTTGTCTCCCCAAATCCCAGTACAGTGGCCAATTTACTATGTGCCCTGGAACACATTCTTGCTCTATTACCCCTCCCATTTCCCTACCTAAAAAGTGGAGAAAATTCCCTTCTCATAGTGTTGTACAATAATTACCTGAAAAAAAATATAGTGATAACCTTGCATAAGATACTCAATGAATGTGAAATTAAGTATTACATTACATTGAATGTTTTTCACACAAAAATGATTTTCTTCCCTTTCCCAAAAGGATATGGCTTTTAAAAATTATAATATTAAATGTTACATTACACTTTTGAATCTCTGAATAACCATAAAAACCATGCGTCATAAAGTCTTTATTCCCTTGGTTATAAATACTTTAGTTCTAGCGTTTAAGCTGTGCTGTCTGTAAGCCAATGGCTTTCAGACAATGAGAAACATCTGTACTGAAATTCCACGAGGCATCAAAGCTTTAACTCTTTCTTACAGCTGGATATGAAAATGGTACTGAAACACTGAAAGGGAACGTAGTTAACATCTCCCACAGCCATCAGCCCCTAAAAATGGTTCAACACAAAAGCAATTTTTCTAATAAAAGGAGGAGGGATGACAGAACTGTTCAAAGGGAAGATTTCATAAAGCTGCGTTCACCCTTCCATGCCTGGAGAAGTCACTGACTTCACAGAGTATCTATTTTTGCCCTTAAAAAAAAAATCTTACATGTCTTTTAATAAATATATCTGCTAGGTTAAACCAAATGATCCTTAACCAGTCATTGTCCTAGAAGGAAAATGTAATATTTTTACATTAGAGAAGCAAAAACACATCTCTAAATTTTGTAATTTACATGCAAATACAAACTGTATGCAGGAATTATATTCTGTTCCTAGGTGCTGGGTTTAAGCTAAATTGTGCGACTTTATGCAAATAACGTAACTTCTGTACCTCATTTTCCTTGTCTGTAAAATGAATGTGTAAGACTAAATCAAGCCAGCCCCTCTGGCTTCTCTGAAATATTAATGACACTACTAGCTAAGACTTAGTTTAGTCTTTCTACCGGCAGATGCTATGTTAGTGCTTCATTGGGTCCCATCAGCAACCCTATGAAGCATATAGCATTATTATTCCCATTTAGAAATAAGGAAGTTGAATGTTTGACTTGTGTAACAATGTATAACTTAAACAAGTCACCTTGTATAAGACATATAACTAGGAGGTGAAATCCAGGGGACTATTGAATTATTATAATCACTACCAATAATTTAGAAACAAATATGGAAAAGACAGTGTTTCTCATTGTCACATAGTGCCAGCAAGGATGAAATTATTTTTCTTTTTAGAATCGTTACTCTTTATATTCATTTTTTTTAGCCAACAAGGTTCAAAAGCTTTATCATCACTTCAAAATTAAAAGATAGCATATATAATGGGAAAAACTGCAGCTTTTATAACAGAAACAAACAAACAAAATAAAACATAGTGGTTTGCATTGTCTTCAGGACCTAATGAGCTGTGTTACCTTAGGAACGTTATTTAGTCTCTCTGGGCACCAGCTAACTCATCTCTCAAATGGGAATAATATCGGTAAATTAAATATACCTCAGCATTTGTTGAAAAGATATATGCAAAGTACTTGGCACCTAGCATGTATTCCTTAAGTGTTAATCTCGCATACATATGCTTAACCTGCCTTATATTATGACAATCATTTAGAACATGTCCTTAGAAGTCTACAATCTTAGTTTTGATCAAATTGGCTAATAACAAAAGTTATCACAAAAAGTTAGACATTTTTGATACAAGGCATTCACTCAAATACTTATTAAGCACCTAGTATGTTTCAAGCAATATGATTCACACTAAATACAGAAAAAGACCAAATTTATTAATATTACATATTTCAAGTAATCAGGGTAATTTCTCACCATTGTATCCTGGAACACTTTTTCCTGCTTGCCCTGGAGGAGGTGTTTTAGAATTACCTAATCCAATGCATGATGCTGTAATTGGGGAACCAGTCTCTGGAGAAATAAACATTATTTATAATTTAATATTTCAACTTGAGATCATGATGTTTCTTCAGTGCCTGCACTGCCCCCTCCCTCCACAGAATTTCACTGCATGAGGAATAGATAAATGGTGCAAATGTACTATTTAAAAATGAAACAAATCCAGTAATTTATATGATATTGACATTTTTAAAATTTAAGGACACAAATTTAGAATAATATATATAGTAGTGCTTCTTTTAAAGAAAAGAAAGGCCTCTCTAGTGTTTTCAGTTGTGGATCAGCAGGCATGAAGAATGGAGAATTACATGACTGTGATAGTTTTACAAAACATGTTAAAAACTGAAAAATCTCTAGAAAAGATGCTTTCTTTTATTTAACTCACCTAAAGCTATTTTATCAGGGTAGGTAACAGCAATGGGCAAAATATTTCTGTTATTTATAGTTTAGTCTCTGGAACAGGTAACATGAAGATTTTTTAAAATATATGAACAGTATCATATTCTAACTTTTTAAGAACTACATTTGCCTAGAGACCTTGCATCTAAAACTGAATTTACCAATGCTTTATCAAATTTCTCTTAAATCTGTTGCTCCTGGACTTCTGAAGGCCCAAAACCTAGGAAGGAAGCTGTTTATCTTATGCTGATTATTTCCTCAAGACCAGAGACTTATTCACAATCAGCCTTCATTGATTAACAAAAACGTTAAATTTGTCTTCTGTCTCAAGTTGTAACAGTCAGAATAACAGCAGCTATTACATAATAATCATAAGTTCTGAAACTGATAATTTTTTATAAAAGAATGCATTCGTTATTATTGGCAAATACAAGTTTGGAGGTACCAGAATATTTTGAATATGAGATTTGTCTCTATGGAGGGTGAGATAAGAGGGTATTGATTGTAAAAAGTTTCAGAACTACTGGCTTAATATTATACACATAAATGTACACCTACATACACCCAAGGGATTAACTGCCAAACCATTCAGATCCAAAGTAATCCAAAATATTAAAAACATCTATCTTCCTAAGGACTCAGAATGTATTTCTTCCACTCTGGTCTCCACCATGATTTATCATATATTTATATCACTTCAGAATGATGGGAAGAATTTATTACTGTTCTTTACCTTCCAGAGTAGTTCAGTTTATTATTCACGTTTTGATGGCGGCTCAGCTGGTATCAATAACAGAAGATGAACTCTCGAACTTTAAAACCCAGTTCCTGAGTGACAGTCCAGTGCTTAAGGCGCTAAGCCAGATGGTCACCGCTGAGAAGAAGCAGCGAGTAACCGGAGAAGACATTGCTGATGTTTGACAAAGAATTCTCAACTATTTTCATATCATGACAAAACATCGGGAGGTATTTTATGACATGGCATTCTATCAGCTCTGAGCATTCTCCCTACAGCACAATCAAAGCATGGGAGGAAATCCACAGGTTTGGAAATTTAGCAGCATTTTTCCCTTTGCCTTTTGGAAAACGTCTGAGTACTTATCTCAGCTACCCTGCAAGAGCAGTGAGATAAGAGCAGTGGTGATGACAGGAAGCAACCCTGCACAGCGAGGTGCTTAAAGGAAGGTACTAAGACATAACAAGGTGACAAGAAGAACAGAAGCTACTAAGACACATTAGGAAAGGAGATATCCCCTTCAAGATGCTGCCGCTCCCCTTCCCACCCCAGTGAGAAGCAGTTTCTGAAGTCAATCTGCTATTTTTAAAGCATATCTTGTCAAGTTTAGGTGATCAGTAGGGGCACTCCGATCATCTGAAGTTGAAACTCTTGACACTTCTCAACACCATAAGGCCTCTCAGTCACTTGTCACCAGATAGCTCTAGAACGTACAAATGTACCTTCCAGTGGCTCTAATACCTATCAGTGGTTCTAGCATCTGCCGCTTAAAAGAAAAACAAAAACCCCGCAACAACGAAACTGTAACTGCACCCTGCTTCATCTCATCTCAGTGTGGATTCTTATAAAAGACATGGGCACTCTGTTCTTCTGATAACTGGGGGGAAGGGAGTGTGGGAAAAGGAAGGGAGAATAAAACCTGCTCTTAAATAAAGGCACAAGAAACTGAAGCGCTGTCAATATCCACTGCCTAAGTTGACATTATATATCCTTCCTGAGATTCTGAAGCATCTTTTCATAGTGATTACATACTCATAACCTTTAAACTTCAGCTGTTTTGCTGCAGTTTATGATTGTAAAGCAACTATGAAAAGCATATTTTTCTATATGATTATTTTGACTGAATTTTAAGGGCAATGAAAAGCATTATCCATTCAGTTACTTCAAGAAGATAATATAAGTTTATACTTTGAACATTAATAATTTGAGCATCTTGTTGTCTTTATTTTGTGCAGGGGCCATGCTCATCTTCTCTATATCGTTCCAATTTTAGTATATGTGCTGCCAAAGTGAGCACTTATTGACTTTATTTTGATATTCATTTAGAGCATTAAAAATGAACTGTTGGTAGTGACATGCAAAGGATACAGCCAGACAAAATGACAGTTCCTAGGAATCTAAGTATAATAAGGAGCCACAGTTAGGACAAAAGTGGGTTGAGAAAGACCATAATAGTTGTTACAGAGACTTTGGTTTTCTCTCTTTAGACCCCTGAACGTCCCAAGACCCAAGAACTGATCAATCTGCACCGTAGGCACACAGATGCATGCTCACACATTCATGCACACAGACTGTATAACCACCCTGGCTTCCCAGCAGGTCCACGTGCAGAACAGGCTTCCAGTTAGGGAAAGCCCCAGGCATGCTGCAGTCCTTAATCAAGCTCCAAAGGACTCCCAAAGCCCCATTTCAAAGGCGTTCTAAAAACATCCGCTTCACACTGCCCAGGCTATAATTAACTGGCTAGCAGTTATCTAAGCAGACAGGAAATCCAGATGTCACATTTTGACTGGGAAAGAGCTACATTGAACAAACCAGAACATTCTCTTTGAAGAAAAGAATTGGACACTTCGTTTGGAGAAATCTTTCCAAAGAGGTCCAACCTTAGAGAGACAATGCTCAGCAATTCACCAGCATAATTTCTTTAGATAAGAGACAACCAGGAAGAAGATGGCAGGAAATTGAAGGCTGTGAAGAATAAGTTACCTTGGTATGTTTTATATTCACACTGCATTAGAAGCTAATACAGACATTTCACTATTATTTTAGTGTTTTTACTGCCACACTCCACCTTACTGCATTAGTGAGCTGTTACCTAAATGAATTTTCCTTAAAACTTCTAAAGGAAGAAAAGGAGAGAGAACTAACAAACATAATTTTTTTCAAACATGAATTATGCCATGTACCATGTGCTAAGTGCTTTTTGTTTATATTATTGCATTTAATCCAACTATAAGCTGATAGGGAGAAAAGGAAATATTATTTTAACAGATGAAAAATACTAAGGCCTAATATAGAAAATTTAAACCATTTGTCCTGGTTCACATAGTTCTTTCAGAGCAGGAGAAGAATGGCGTAGATAAGTGTGCCACTCATGAGGTTCCCACGTAGAATACAGAGGAGAGAAGAAAATAGAGCTCACCCAGACTGCATCCCAGCAGAGGAAGAAAAACTTTTGTGACACAGAGTGAGTCCAGTCTCTCATACTTGCAAATGCAAGTAATGGTGGTACATACCACTTATCAGCAAACATTTATTGAGCAGCTATTATGTGCTAGGTGCTGTCATTAGAACTGGGGATAGAGCAATAAACAGAAGTGACCAAAATCCCTGCCTTTGTGGAGCTCACATTTTAATTGGGGAAACAAACAATAATAACATTCAAAAGTCTAACATACAGCATGTCAAAGAGTGATAGCCACTAAGAACATAAAGAAAGCACAGATAGGACACGAGAACAGGATATGAGATGCGATGGGAAGGGATTGCAATTTTAAACTGGGTAGCCAGAAAAAAAATCCCTGAGAAGTGATATTTGAGTAAAGACTTGAAAGAAGTGAGGACGTGTGCCTTATACATATCTAGGGACAAAGAATCCAGGAGAAAGGAACCGCAAGTGCAAAGGTACTGAGGTAGGTTTGTTCCTAGAGTATTTGAGGAACAGTGAGGCAGCCACTGTGACTGAAGCAGAACAAATGAGGAAAGTATTAATAGGAAATAAAGTCAGAGAGGTAGTGAGGAGACAGCTCACGTAAAACTACTTCAAAGTCCTCTTAAAACCTTAAGTTTTTAGTCTGAATGATGTTGCGAGCTAGTGTGGACCTTTAAACAAAGAAGTTAATGAATCGCAACAATGCAAATAGAATTTACTTAAATATTTGAGCATCATGTAGGGTTTATGATCAGGTTTATTTAATTTGGGGTTTTGAGAGAGACATGGGAGAAAATGATGGACAGATGGGAGCTGTTTTAGGATGGCTGGTTAACGACAGAGATTCCTGTGGCTTTCTGAACAGCCAGAATCAATTCACTAGATTGACAGAAAGACTAGAGCTCAGTTAGGCGGTAGATGGGAGACAGATTGCCCGCACAAGCCAAAGACAATCACTTTTGTTATAAAAGTGTTAGTGTTTCTACAAATCAATACAGCATTTCTGAAAGGCAAGTTGGCAATTCTTATAAAAAGCCTTAAAAATGGCAATTTTTCTAAAAACTCTTAAAGGTTGAGCATGGCCTCTAACTCAGTTGTTCCACTTTAAGGGATATACACAAGGAAATATTTGTAAGAGCTCACAAATATTAAGCATCGAGGTTGTTTACCACAGTATTGTTTATACTACAGTTTAAAAGATTGTCCAGGGCTTCCCTGGTGGCGCAGTGGTTGGGAGTCCACCTGCCGATGCAGGGGACACGGGTTCATGCCCCGGTCCGGGAGGGTCCCACATGCCGCGGAGCGGCTGGGCCCGTGAGCCATGGTCGCTGAGCCTGCGCGTCCGGAGCCTGCGCTCCGCAACGGGAGAGGCCACAGCAGTGAGAGGCCCGCATACCGAAAAAAAAAAAAAAAAAAAGATTGTCCAAAAAAGTAGGAATTATTCCATATTAAGGAGTAATGCAAAACCAAACACCATAGGAAAATGTCTAGTGATAGGAAATAATTCTCACAAAATATTGTTTAGGTAAGTGTTGTAAAACAAAATGCACAATGTGATTTAATTTTTAATAAATAATATATATTGGGCAAAAATGTACATCTTGGCAAGATACACATTAAAATATTAACAGAATTTCTTAACACCATTTCTGAATGGTGAGCAAAGGAGAAATTACATTGAAGAGTCCAAAGGCTACACCCACAACCTTGAAATCTCTCCACAGTCGTGGATTAAAGGTGGGTGCAATTCGTTTAATACTTCTTCTACTGTCTTGTGATGGCTTTGAGTAACAGAAAAGAGTGAAAGTGATGCTTTGTCAGTTTATAGGCACAGGCCTTAAGAAATTCAGAACACTGTCTCAGGAACCCGTGAGGTGCCATGTAAGGTGGTCCGCTACTCTTGAGTCCGCCAAGCTAAAAATGCCACTTGCAGGCGTTCCGGACAACAGTCCTAGCTGAGTCCAGGCCTTCCAGCAGTCCTGGCATGAGTGTGAAGCCACTTTGGAGCCTCCAGACCAGCTCATTCACCATACAATTCTCTCTGAGTTGTCTTAATCAACAGTACTTGGAGCACAAAATCCCTAGCTGATCTCTACTCATATCTTTGATCCATAAAATCATGAGATATGGTGGTTATTTTTAGCCACTAGGTTTTAGGGCAAATAGTTTTTACACAGCAATAGACACTTGGAACACTTGACATTAAGAATATTACAAAATCTTTCGAAAAGGAATTGTGCATGTAATTATATGAAAACACTCTCCTAGCCTGCAGCTGAAATCAGGTTCTTCTTGTGTGCTTTGAGAATCATTTGTATCAGCAGGATCAAAGTCTAATCCCTGACATTTTGTGCTCAGGAAATGTTTTCTGACTAGTAAATACATACTTACATAATTTTAGGCTCTGACTCCCATTATTAAGATCAGTGTTCTTAAAAAAATAAGTAGCAAATCACACAATGCAATCCCAAAATGAACAAGAGAGCAAGAGAAATAGAAGACTCAGGAAAGAGAAAAAAACTATGTTACTGTTGCAATTCTGTTACAATCTTTTTCTTATTCCAAGAATGATATTCAAAGGTCAGTCCTTCAACAAATATTTATTGAACATATCCAACCTACTTAATGCATTTCTTTTGGGGAGAAGAGAGGGTTAAAGATGGAAAGACACGGCTAACAGAAACAGAAGTTATGTGCAAAGTTGAGATGTTAGACCACCAAGGACTGATTGCAAGTTATCAGAGCAAAGCTTGCAGGGCTGGGGGGGTGAGGGGTGGATGAGGGGTGAAAGAAGAGAAATAATAAGGAACAAAATGAGAGGGGGGGAGCAAAAGCAGATCGCGAAGTGTTACGAAAGTTGGATATTATTCCAGGAACGCTGGGGGAAACAGGGAGTTGTAGCAGAGGTGATGTGTTCAGATTTGCACTTTAGAGAAAGCTCTTCAGTTGCAAACTGGAGCAAACTAAACTGAGAATCCCAACCCAGAGCAAGAAATCAGTTAGATGTTGGTGGTCTGATGCAGGTGACTGGCAGGGAAGATGAGACCAAGTTGGAGTTACACTCAGAATCAAAAGGCCTTGCTGATGGTTTGGATATAGGGACAGGGCAAGAGGGAGAAATCCAGGACAACCCCCAGGGTTTTGGCTTATAGATGAAAGACAACACAGAAAGAAGAGTAGATGTGAGTGAGGGCTAAGAGGAAGAACATTATGGCAGGTTCAGCTCTATAAATAAGTGCTCCTGCTGTATCTGGAAATCTGCCATTGTGCTCCCACTGTGGTTCTAGAAACACTACCTTTAAGCAATATGGATTTTAGAAGTTGGTGGCCCATGCAGAGAGCTGAAGTCCTGGAAATAAATCAATTCAGTGGCACAGGGCCCTTGAGTCATATTAATCACAGCATCATGATGGGCACAGAAGCAATTTGTAAAGAAACCATTCTCTACACCTCTAAATCTATACTGTAAGCTATAAATAAACTGCATGGTGGTAGCAGAAAGTAGAAACAGTGAGATGTACCCCAGTGAAAGAAAATCAATTTAATCTTTTGTGTTCACTGAGATGGTACGATTACATTTTAAAATACTTGAGTCAACGCAGCCTACCTTTTGGTACTGGAAGCAAACCATTAATTCAAGCTGTGAGACACTGGTCTTATCCTACCCTCGTACCAGCACACTGCCTCTAACCTTAGCGAAACTCATAAATAACCTGCAGTTGAATTAGATTAAAAATGCTGTATTAATGAAGGCATAAGATAAAACATAAAAAGAAAAGGCTCTGATCAACACAGAACAATGAGAGTTCTGGTTCTAATCTTAACTAGCTAGTTGACACTGGGAAATTAAATTCTCTATGATTAATATTTTCATTTATAAATTGAGCTCTTATGTTCCAAGTTTTCTTGAGTCTGGACTATCTACAGACCAGGATGCTAAAAATGGCCTTTATATTCATGAAAGATTATTCACAGAAAGGAAAGGAAGGGAAAAGAAAAAGGTTTATTGAATGTTACTATAGGCCAGGAACTTGCTGCATTGTTCATACACATTTCACTTCATTTCAAGCTTTCTACAAGCCTGTGAGCAAACACATGTGCACTAGATTAGAGACTTGCTAGCGGCTACAGAGTAAGTGGCTAAACCAGGATTTAAACAGTCTTATTGGGATTCAGTATCACTTTTTACTACCCACATTGCTTTTCCAAGGAGAATAGTCACTTGTTGTTTTCTAATTAGAATGGACAGCAAAAGAGGAATTGGGAACTACTACTTTATGGGGCCAAAGGGCCCACAGTGCAGAGAATTACATGCAACAAGGGAAAATCAAATTTCCAGACAATAAGGTTTGTTAAGGGAGGGTTTAGGAACCCTTTTTCTTGTAAAGATCTACAAAAACATGACATATTTTCACCTTTCTAGAGTGTAATAAATGAGATTCTCGCCAAGAGTAGGACAATTAAATTAGACGATATTTCAAAGACCAAACCAACTTTATATTATTAATCAATTTCTTAGTGTTTAGTCTCTTGTCAAAAATTATCACTAATATAATAATGAGCATAAATAGGGACTCTAAAAAGCAATTATACATATCTGAACTACTTCATGTATAGTAATCATATCTGAAAAAACCACCAACTTGGTGTTCTTCCCACATTATAATGCTGTAAAGATGAAAATGTCTGATTCAATGGCTGCTATTTGACTTGGGACATTCATTTTCAGATGGATTAATAATTTCTAAACAGTTATTCATTTCAAAAAGAGAAAGCCTCATCAAGCCTAACATTTGACAGAAGATTATTCCTTCCACAAACCAGATTCACACAGCTTACCTCTAAGCTCTTGCTTCTCAAATTATCAGTAAAAATTACCTCCTTTAAACTAACGAAGACTTGCTCTAAATGAGAAAAAAAAAATGCTGTTGCCAGGCAACAAAGATGACATCAAGACATTTTTCCTCTCTCACCAGATGAATACTTTCACAGTCTTACTAGCTGAACATTGCTGACATGACACTGTGTCTATATGACTGCTTTTCCCAATCACAACTTCTCATGCCAAACTATCTACAATTTCTTTCCCATGAATGAAAAAAGAGATGAATTTATTTTTGACCATTCTGTTGGGAAAAACAAAATTCATCAGACAATAGTGATTCATTCATATGACTAAAGACTCTTTACATTCTACTATTTGAAAGCATCATAGGGTATATCCTGGACAAGCCAGTTCATGGGGCAATGGCACTGCCTATCCAGTCTAACCCTGAGTTCCACAGTGTGTATTTCAAAAGTCTACTTCAATCCACTGTCTTTGAAAATGCAGGCCTATACTTTAACCAAACCCTACCACCACAGCCCGAATTTGATGGGCTCAGAAGATATTAAGTAAAACCCAGAAAGCAGGGAATGACAGTTGAAAAGTAAAACCTGGGAAGGCAGCATTTGGTTGTATATAGAAATATTTTACTTCAAGATCTGCAACCAAAGGAATGTATGCTAGTGGCTATTGGCACCCAAACCACAGAGAACAGATTTTTGAATAATTAAAGATAGAGTCATCAAGATAAAGTCACCAAGAAGATACTTTCCTCGCTGTATTGTCAGCCATACAGAGCTTTTTATCCCTTAGCCCTAGGAAGCCATTCTGCAGGAAAACATAAAGGATTTTGCATGTGGCACAAGCTAGGTATGTTTAAGATGGAAGAAAGTCACACACTAGCACATAGGTGTAACAAGGTTTAAAGAAAGGCAGAAATAACAAGAGTCATAAAACTCCCAATGTGGAATTCCAGGGATGAAGAGAATACCCTGTCACAGACTAAACTCAGAACTACACACTGACAGATTGAAATTCCTCTTCAGTAAGTATATCAGTTCAGATGCCTGAAAGTGGAAAGTGTGAAAATGCAAGGGTAACCAAGGAAGAGGATGATCCAGAAAAAAATGTGGCTTAAACTTTGACACTCTACCTATCAAGTCTTAAATCACATTTAGTCTACCCAGGAGGAATGAGACGTACTATATTTGAGCCTGTATCATTTCTCATAGAGATCTCTTGTTAGGGTAACTGTTATTAAACTATAATGAATTATTCCATTTTGTGGTTTTGATTCTTGTAAATGAAAGATATTGCTGCCTTTAAAAAATGCTGGGCTAATGGATCTTCTCCAGATACACTGAATTTGGTCAGCTTAACCAATTTTTGTGGGTTAGAACTCTTGTCCCAGTTGCCTATCCTCGGGAAGTATATCCTACCAAACAGTGCAAAAATAAGGATTATCAGGTCAAGTAGCCTTGACACATTTTAATAATATGGTATCAGGACGTGTGTGCCTTTAGGATCAATGATTTTGATTTAAGAACCAGCATGACTGAAGTTTGCTGGAGCCTGTGGGTCCATTTTAGTAAAATCCAGAATTATCAGATTCTTCCTCAAAGGAGGAGCATTTAGGCTATATATAGAATATAGTTACTTCAGAACTAGCAATTGCAACTAAAACTGCAGCAGTTCAATCAAACAGGGAGAGAAATGCTGTGATTACTTCAAAATATAAGAACTCAGCAAAGATGGCTCAAGGCAGATAAAGTAAGATCAATGGCCACCAATGTCTCAATCCATTAGGAGATTACCATTTTCTCATTGAAATCCCTCCTAGGGGTTTAAAAAATTCTACGAAGAATTTTACTCCTCTGTTAAAGTGATGGAAATGAAACAAACAACAAAATCACCCAGTGCTACTCAAGTTGGTGGTCATTACCTCATTTCAATTTGTTCTGCTAGCAGGTGGAAAGAACCATTGATTCTTTTGATCTAAACCCTTCACCAAGTTGTCCCTTAAAAAGCTACTGAGGAACTTGAGTATTCTAACCGTTGCAGTTGTTATCTTTATTTAAGTGACTGATAGAAAGTAAAAGAATAAAGTGTTTCTACATAAAATTAAATAACATTACAAAGTGGGATGCCAAACTTTTTTGTTGCAGTCATTTCTAA
Organism: Physeter macrocephalus; assembly: GCF_002837175.3. Classification (NCBI taxonomy): domain Eukaryota; kingdom Metazoa; phylum Chordata; class Mammalia; order Artiodactyla; family Physeteridae; genus Physeter; species Physeter macrocephalus. The sequence continues at coordinate 16,192,669 of NC_041219.1, read as the reverse complement.
ACTAGTGCCATATCTTATAGTAAACAGGAAGGAAAGAGAGAAAGAAGGAAGGAAAAAGAAAGGGAAGAGAAGGGAAGGCCAGAAGGCAGGAAGGAAAGAAGGAAGGGAAAAAGGAAGGAGGAAACTTCAAAAAGGGATAAGGTCTACTATGTTTTGGGTTTTAGTATTTAGTTGTTTAATTTTTTTTTTTTTTTTGTACTAGGTGATTCACTCAAAAGGAAAACAGTTCCTTCATAGGCATCTTAAATAAGAAAATTCTTGCAAAGGACACAATGCACTGCACTGACAGTTCTTTCTTTGTGCTGTCTGATTTCTGGAAAAGCTCATCTTAGTACTAAAAATGATCTATAACAGTACAGTGTTTTATCTGGTGATTGTACAACTGAGGATAATGAAGTTCTGGCTGTTTATTTCTTTGTACACAAATTATCATATCTTAAGGGAACAATTATCAATTCTCTTAATTTCCCCTTTTCAAATTATGATTGTAGCACCTCTATTTCTTAACCCCTATTTAAAAAATGAAAAATTCAGTCAATAATCCAGATGCTTCCAATCATCTTATGGATAAATTACTATGAAGATAAAGCATCTGAGTAAATGACAATTTGTCTATTACCCAGAATTATGAATCAAATATATACAACTCTCCTATATAAACTTAGCAAGACCAATTTCCCTCATGAGAGCATTAAATGTTTACATTATTACAATCCAAAACAAGGGGTTAATGCTTCCGTGGTGTTGAACAGAGACAATTCTTTATTAAAATGCCCCTACAAGGAGTTGATCTGTTCTCGGATTTTCCACAGATTAGTTCTCAATTTAGAATCTTAGGTATTATTTAAATCAGACATCAAAGAGTGTTGATATTAACAGATCAAAAGAGGATGTTAATCACTAGAAATCTGTTGTTGCTAATACAAATTTCACTTGGGTAACAAAAACAACATTGTAATATAAATGGATTGACTACAGAGTGCCTTCTTATAGCCCAAGTCACAGGAACTAATCAATTTTCACTCATACATTTTAGTTACTTAACATACCCCTTACTAATTCCAAATTACACATCACAGTTTCTTAACAACTCATTTGTACACATATATTAATGTAATCAGAGAGCAAATTCATAAATTATGCATTGTATGGAAGGCTCATAAAAGTGTGCGATTATATAAAATAATATCAATTTCTAAGTCAATAACAAGTAACAGCAACCTTGTAGAAGACTTGAAATTTTAAATAAAGAAAAATATTCCTTTGGGCAGAGCTTAACCTTCCTTCAAATGTTATCAGGTTTTTGTTGATCTACCTCTTGGGGAAGTGCATGACCAACTATTTGATATGTAAAATATTAGGAAATTCATAAATGTGCTAGAATTATCAATTTTTTCTTCCTTTTTTCTAAGAGTTAATAATAACCCATAAAGTGCTTGCCTTTCCCCCCATTAATCTGATATCACCTTAAGAAAGGTGAACAGTTGCAAATATTAAACTTCAGTATCACTTTGCAATTATTTACCACAACATACAACTTTGAAAATACTGAACTGATTTCTTCTATGCAAATGAATAAAGATTCTAACTAAATTTTCTGTTAGTAGCAGACACCTGCACCACGTAGGATAAATTTCTTTTATAAAGGACAAAACCACTAACCTAGCTAGCTAGCTACCTACCTACCTACATACCTATCCCTATGTATTTGTGTACTTCAGTTGGACACAGTATCAAATGCTGTAAAAGTAAATGTGGGGAATGGAAAGAATCCATCATTATTAGTAGAAATCCACTCTGTTTTCCACAGCAATGAGCAGCCATTCAAAGAACACTAACATAATGCGTCTACTAATTCCTTCTGAACAATACGTCAAAGAAAAATTGCAAATTCATGTGGAACTCAGTACCCACCAGAGACCTCTTATGCTTGCTTCTCAGGATTCAGTGAGCTTTTTTGTAAGGCTGGATGCACTAACTACATACATCTGCACAGGCTATTATGTGCAACAATATCAATAAGAAAAAGTAAAGGAATCAAGCTTTACCACAGTCACCTTTAAGGGAGCCAGAGGTGGGGAACAGAACTCTTCTGTAAGCATTTGTGTAAGGTCACTGTGTATTGGAAACAAGTTGTATGTTGACCAGGAAAGGAAAACCACCTTGGAAAACCATCTTAAAGGTGATAAAATATTTTCCTCTTTATGCCCAGAAAAATAACTGTTAGAACTTTCTGGATGAATAGGGGATTCATCAAGTCAATAAACACTCTTCCTTGCAGAGGCAATAATTCTTCACTTGTTTTTTATGTATTTTACACATAGCACTGCTCTTTCTCCAAATTGAATCTTACCTTTTTTTATTTCCCAAATAGTTACAAATCTGAATTTAGATAAGAAATTTCTCCCTTAGCAAATCAAATTACAGAGAATAGAAATTTTCTTTCTGATTTGCATCTTATTTAAAGAACATGTATTCTGCTCTGATCATTCATTTTATATTTCATATTATAATGAATATAGAAAACACATTTTCCAAAAGAACAATATCCAAGAAAATATAAGTATAATTTACCAGAATCAAAGAGTTCTAAAATATTAAACACTGAACTTCAGTTTTAGTCTCTCACTTGATCTTCTAGATCTTAAAATCAGACCTAGTTTTTGCTAGAAATTTTATTAATTTTTTAATCCAAATTTGATGCCCTGCCCAAAATGCTCAGAAGATGGAAATTCTGAAAATACTAATATACAATTGTTGATCTAATTAGTTGAACTGAGTAGGACTGAACTGAAATATACACATAGGAAGGCTGTAAAGGCTCTGATAACTCATAGCTACTTTCAGTGGGCCAAATGGAAAAGCCAACAAAATCACTACATTCGGTGACAAGGAAAACAGATTCCAGGTAAACTACTTACTTTCACATATGTGCACAATCATTCCTCAAAAGAAGCAGCAGAAAGTCTTTTTTTTATCTGTACCAAAGTTTTATTCTATCCACTTAATATGACAAGCTGTTTCCCAAGGATCAATTAGTGGGAGGAAAATAGAGAATAAATAAGTAAATAAATAAATTACATATATAATGATAAGCGTTTTGGTGAAAAATACATTTGTCTGTTGAGTACTAGGCAGAAGAGATTTGATTTTATTGATCATAAGAAAAGAGCCAGAGAACCACAGGAAATCCTATAAAAGAAACAGTGCTTTAAAAAAGTACTCCTGCAGCAGTGTGCAGGGTTATAGGAAAGCAGGGAGCACAGAGATGAGTGATGAGGATAATTTAAATCAGGGTAGATGACAGTGTGGCTGCTGCAGCTCAGAGGCAATAGTTGTACTGAAGATGGGATGAATCCAAAGGGAAATCTGAGATTTAGTGACTCACTGGATATATGAAGCAAAGAGGATGAGAAGCAAAAGTGGTCTTCATGGCTTTATACCCAGGGACCAAGAGAACGGTAGCATCAATGTCATTTAAGAAGACTTTTTAACAAAAAGATAATGAAAGAATTGGTTATTTCTATCAAAACCAGAACCATCTGATTTCTGAGTCTGTGCCTGATGGTCATAATTCAGAATTTCCTCCTATCCTTGCAGTGCCTCTGAGCATGTCTGCAATATTTATGTACGTGTTTGGAAAATTCTCACCAGTTTGCCACCAATGGTCTAGGACAGGTACTCTGAAGACCTTTTTGGACCATTCCAGGGTCTCCACGTCACATCGTTCTCCAGCCACAAATAATGTTTTGAACCTGAATATTAGAGAGAGAGTGAATTCAAATTATTCCTTGAAAATACACTGAAATAATTTCATCTACCTTCTTTTAAACATTGTAGAATCTAATCACATTAATTCTGTCAGAGGAAAACACTGTAGAATGGTTGTAGAATGGTTAGAGGCATTATTTGTTTGGACGCGGTATAACTAAATGCATAGCACAGCACTGGAGAGAGATGCTTCAAAAGTAGAATTCACAGCTACAGCTTCTCAGTTCTGAGAAGAGCAACTGAGTTGATCTTTGTAATATATCTGTCATATTCACCTAATAATCAAAAATGAAAAACCTTTTTCCTCCTTGACATTATCTCTGCTAATTTTAGCTCCAAATTTGATTTCTGTATTCTACCTAAGTCTGTACACAAAAATACACTCTGGAGTATCAGCTAAGGCAACAAATATGCTCATAAACATGATGCACTTACTCCTTCTCATGAGTTACTGTGGTAAAGATTATTATGATTTCAACACATATTTCCCCTAGTCCAAGGACATATTTAGGAAAGATAAGTGATTTAAAAAGAAATGCCATTGTGGCCTTCCAGGTTAAAAATCCTCCTATCAAAAGGAATATATGATTACTAAGAGATGAAGAATCCTTTGCAGGGAACATCATGCCACAGTGTAGAAAGGGTGAAATAGGAAAAACAGAATTGAGTTGACACTATTGGTGGTTCACTGAGAGAATGACTATATTTTTCTTCTATTCTCAATGCCCCCATGGCCTGTCTGTCAAAGAGTCTGTCATACAGAGTGAAGTCAGAAAGAGAAAAACAAATACCATATGCTAACACATACATATGGAATCTAAAAAAAAATAGGGTCTGAAGAACCTAGGGGCAGGACAGGAATAAAGACGCAGGTGCAGAGAATGGACCTGATGACACGGGGAGGGGGAAGGGTAAACTGAAAGGAAGTGAGAGACTGGCATGGACATATATACACTACCAAATGTAAAACAGATAGCTAGTGGGAAGCAGCCGCATGGCACAGGGAGATCAGCTCGGTGCTTTGTGTCCACCTAGAGGGGTGGGATAGGGAGGGAGGGAGGGAGATGCAAAAGGGAGGGGATATGGAGATATATGTATACGTATAGCTGATTCACTTTGTCATACAGCAGCAACTAACACAACAATGTAAAGCAATTATACTCCAATAAAGATGTTCAAAACAAAAAAAACCAAAGAATGTGTGTATAAGAGTTAATTTATTATCATCAAAATAAAAACCAAAAATATAAAAAAATAAATAAAAACTAATCAAATGAAAACCTGCCTACCCATCCTGAACAATGTAGTATAGCCACAGAAGATTTTGTACCCTTCCCTTAACTTACATCATTTCATGAAGATCTGATGAAGATTCAAATATTCTCACTCTGTGCTCCAACAACATGCATTTCCTGCCTCTGCTACAAACATATATCTCCTTCTATAATTGTTTGCTTCTTGCCTGTTTCTCACAGTGGACTGTGAGCTCCTTAGGATCGTTCATCTTTATGACCTCGATATCAATCAAAATACCTGGGACTTTTAGGTACTTAAACTTTAAGCAAACTACATATATATTTGCAATTCAAGCTAAAATTTAGGTAACCAAATATGTATTCATTTATAACTTGCTTGAAATTAAAATTTGGATTATCAATTGTGACCTCATCAGACAGAAATGTTACAGCAGGATGAAATAAATAGTAACACATTAAGCTATTAAAAGTAAGTTAGGGCTTCCCTGGTGGCTCAGTGGTTGAGAATCTGCCTGCCAATGCAGGAGACACGGGTTCGAGCCCTAGTCTGGGAAGATCCCACATGCCACGGAGCAACTGGGCCCGTGAGCCACAACTACTGAGCCTGCGCGTCTGGAGCCTGTGCTCCGCAACAAGAGAGGCTGCGATAGTGAGACGCCCGCGCGTAGCGATGAAGAGTGGCCCCCACTTGCCGCAACTAGAGAAAGCCCTAGCACAGAAACGAAGACCCAACACAGCCAAAAATAAATAAATAAAAATAAAAATAAATTAAAAATTTTTAAAAATGAAAAAATAAACAGCGTTACTGAGAAAAAAAAAGTTAACGTACAACAAAAACTAGTGTAAAGTTTTAAAGTTTAAAATGATGTTGATACATCTATGATTTTAGATGCTATGTAAAAACAAGACAAAATAAAAATATAAATGCCATATCGTTGATAATCTTATGACTGAAAAATATGAACATATTTTAATTGTATCTTATTCAAACTATTAGCTTCCTGATTTTTTTTTAAACTTCTGTGATTAAAAATATCATGCATTTCTAGGGTAAACGAGGAACAAGTGATGCCATTTGGAGATGCAGGCCTGGGCCTTATCATGAAGGAGCTTATAGAGTTTTCTAAGGAGTTTGGATTTCTCCATGAAGGTGGTGAGAAGCTAATTAAAGCCAATTAAAGCATACAGTATTTGTTTTTCTCTTCTGACTTACTTCACTCTGTATGACAGACTCTAGGTCCATCCATCTCACTACAAATAACTCAATTTCGTTTCTTTTTATGGCTGAGTATGCTAACACATATATATGGAATCTAAGAAAAAAAAAAAAGGTCATGAAGAACCTAGGGATAAGATGGAAATAAAACACAGACCTACTAGAGCATGGACTTGAGGATATGGGGAGGTGGAAGGGTAAGCTGGGACGTAAAGCAGAAACTAACACACCATTGTAAAACAGTTATACTCCAATAAAGATGTTAAAAAAGCCAATTAAAGATTTTAAGCCGGAGAGTGGCACAGTGAGATTTTTGCTTTAGGAAGATGCCACTGGCAGCAGTGGGCAGGACAGAAGGAAGGTCAGGGCAGGAGCCCACGGGCCCCGGCTTTGGGAGGCTGCTGCCATCAAAGAGATGGTGAGACGTGAACCCAGGCAGCCGCCGGGGACCCCTGGGGAAAAAAAGTGGAGGTGGAGACGGGGGATTATCTAGGAGGTCTGAACAAGGGGACTTATTACTACTGACAATTCCCGTTTCCTTGAAAAGCCTTTTAGGAATACGTTGTATGTCACTGGAAGAAGAAAAACCAACACATAAATAAACCAAAAACCCAAACTCTCAAATACCTGACTCTAAATAAAAGTAACATTAAAGAAAACATGATTAGGAGGAAAACATGGCTATCCATGACAAATTGTAGAAGCAAAAAAGACTGAATGAAAATGTCCACTATTCCTTGTTTTTGTGCTGCCTTAAACTGTACTAAACAGACACCTTTAACGACTGATCATTGATACATGTTTCACACTTTATCAATAGATTAACTTTAAAATATCATATTGCTGTTGTATAATATCACAGGAAATTTGAAGAACAGAAAGAACACACACACCTATATGTACATATTGGGATTTTTGTTGTATTTTTGCCGTTTATGACTCCAAACGGTTTCAAGCATGGTTTTCTTACTAACCAACAGAGAAGCTATTCTTTGTATTTCATTGAAGGTGTAATCATTTTCTGGAGCATATTGTACCTTTTCCACCTTCTTTCTTTGTAATAGCACATGTATAACAGAATTTATTAGTCCCAAATTTTTCTTTAAGGGCAGAAGTAAATTTCCAATAGTTTGCTGTCTGAAAAAAAAAGAATATTGTGCATTTGGATGATTTGTATTAAAATTTATAAAATGCTAGGTTTGGCTGATTCCAACAGTACAGGCAAAGAACAACCAAAAGGAAGTGTTTTATGGATATCAGAGGTCACATTTCCATCATCTGCCAAGCCACAGATTACTTCAAAGAGCTCTGGATGATCCATATAGTCATGTGATTAGTTTATATAGGAAACTTAAGACCTAGAATTTCAAAAATATTTATTAATGAAAATGTAATGCAAAATACTGTCACTTAAAAAATGTTAGCACACAATATAAAATAACTTTTGGCTAATCCAGGGATAATTAATACCTGATATTACCAGCATTTTTACAAGTTTTAATTAATTTTTTGGCTTTTTTTCCCTAGCCAAGTAAACTTCTATTAATTTAATTAATTGATTGTAATAATGAAAAACCATGCATAGCACTGATTCCTTATCTCATGATAAATTTCAGCATTATATATCTTTAAATGTAGTATTATTATTGTTTTGCATTACACTTCTATTGCCTTTCTTCTTATATTTTAATTACATTAGTATCATCATGATAGCAATCTTCATAATGGCACTAATAAGCAAAATAGAAAGGTATGCTATTATACACAAAGATAAAATTCAGGAATAAGACATGACTGACAATTTAAAATCTTCTAATAAATATTTAATCCAATATTATTTAACTCCTAATTCCTCACAATAAACAAAACCATGATATGTAATTTTATATTTTTATAACCAAATGATTACTTAAAAACTCTTAGTATAAATCTATAATTGAAAGATAAATTATAAGATAGTTTAAAGATAAATTCATGCCTAAGAGCAAGAGTTGTCTTCTTATTTTTTAAAGAACATTTAGTCCTTTAGGCTTGCAAAAAAGGAACTGAAACATTTTTCAACAGTGAAGTTTCTCATTAACGACCTTGCCATTATTTTATTAATATTACAAACAGATAAATGCCCCATATTAAAAAGTTCAAAAATATTTTTTTTTTACAAATTCATTTCATAAAAGTGAATGGGGAGTTAGTGTTTAACGCGGACAGAGTTTCAGTTTAGAAGGTGAAATATTTGGGAGATGGATGATGGTGAGAGTTGCAAAACAATGTGAATGTACTTAGTGTCACTGAACTGTACAGTTAAATATGATTTAAATAGTATGTTTTATATTATGTGACTTTTACCACAATAAAAAAAAATTTTTTTAAGTGAAAATTAACCATTTTTCACAGTAATTTGGACTCTCTGGAGAGTAAATTTACCCATATTAATTATATATGTCCTGTCTCTGCACTGTACAATATGGTAGCTTCCAGTCACCCCTGGCTATTTAAAATTTAAATTAGTTAAAATTGAAAAAAATTAAAAATATCAATTTCTTCATAGTATTAACGTTTGTCAAGAGTTCAGTAGTGACATGTGGCTGGTACCTACTATATTGTAGACATCAGTTTTATTGGATAATGCTTCCCTAGATTGTTATATACTAATTCAATATATGGGAGATGCTCTGATAATGGTAACACATGGAAAGATGAATCTACTTCCAGATGAATAATACTAAAAGGATAAACAAAATGACAATATACAATACCCAGAGTAGAAAAAAGGGGGAGAGAGATTAATGTGAATCAGACCTATACCTCTTTCCTCAATTCTATATAAAATTGAGTATAATTCAAGACTCAAATTAAGTTAAAAATTAAGCAAAAAGGGAAACAGAAAAATGGTAATGTTGTTAAATTAATTTTATTCCAAAATACACAGGAAGCTGCATAGTAATGGATAAAAAGCCAAAGATAGATTATGGTGAAGAATTCTGAGGTAATAAAGTAGGGGCAGAAGAAAACTAAAATGAACATTTCTTTCAAGGTCCATAAACTACCAAACAAGAGAATATTACTCTTCACTTGTGCCAACAGAAGTTAAATAAAAAATAGATTATTTCAGTGATGCCTCATCAACTCTAGTTCACACAACAGAACATCATTATTTTTTTTCCATCAATGTCCCTGTGGTTATCTCCATCTTTCCTTCATTCTGTTTTCTTCTATTACTCCCCACTAGAAAATTCAAATTACCTTTTGAAAAAACTCTCCACCATTTTGTTACAGTTATTTATTGCATTTATTTTGGCTTCTGTTTAAACATAATATCCTATTATAACTAGTACAGTAACAACTATATAAATTCAACAACATATTTCATCAGTTTTTGCTGCTGCTTTTTCATATCCCATACCATTCCCCTGTGTGCATTTTTCCTGTCAAGAAAGTCTCTGGGTTTTAAGTTCTCTTAGCTTTGTCCATATGCACATTTTTCTATTGTGCCCTCAGTCTTCAATAAAAATTTTTTGTTTAACAATTCTCCCTCAGAACTTTGCAGATCTTTCACTATTGTCCTCTAGCATCTATTGGCATCAGTTTGGATTTTCCTCTTTGGTGCTCTGTTGATTCCTCTGGTAGTTTTTTGGATTTTATCTACAGCCTCAGTTCATGTTTTGCAAATTTCAAATGACTTGTCCAATGAGAATTTACTTATATTTAACCTTCTTAGTACTTGGATGGCACTTTCCAACTAGGATCCACATCTTTCTTCAATTCAGTAACATATTCAATTATTGGCTCTTCAACTTTCATTTTTTTTAACAATTCTTCCATTTTCTTCTGAAATTCTTACTAGATACATTTGTAGTTTCCTATTCTTCCCTCCAAGTCTCTTTAACTGTTCTTTCAGATTTTTTACTTTGTCTCTGTTTTACATGCTAGGTAGTTTCATCAATAATATCCTGTAATGTTTAACAGTCTTTCCTTGTGCCCATATATTTGTTTCATTTATTTAGTTTACACTATCCATTGTACTTTTTGATTTTTTCATACCCAAGTTTAATAATTTTACATAAGAGTTATTAGTTTATGACTCTGAATATCCTTAACATACTTATTTTCAAGTTTGATTTGGTTATATTACAAAAATAATCTCAATTGGAATGAATCCATGTTCTGTTGAATTTATTAGCATTAGAGTTCTTCGTGTGTTTGGAATTTTATTTCCCACACTCTTTTCGAAATAGAAGTTCTTTGTTTTTGTTTTTATCTCCTTCTCTCTCTCTCTCTCCTATGCTCTCACCTTCTCTGTTCAATAGGTTTGTGAGTGATATAACTATCCTCTAGAGGTCCAATGCCATAAGGATGATTCAGAATTATTAATCCACAGTGATACTCAGGATATCACAGATCCTATTCTAGGATGACAGATGGGCAGTTTGGTTCAGTCTCTGGTTGCTTTGTCTCAGTCAAATACCTAGACCAAAGCTTGCTATATGTCATAGTCCCAGGAAACAACTGAGAGTCATTATTATCAGCCTCCTTTCCTGAGTGGGGAGGAACACCCCATCCTCAATCACTGAGCAAGCTCTGACTCCATGACCTAAGCAGGGTAATACTGCATCCCTTTACTCTGCCAATGCATGCTTGTACACCTAGCAAGCCTCTGGCGTCAGCCACCCTTACCGCTTTGCAAACCTAATCCATTTCCAGTCCACAGGAAAGTTTATTTTTCAGCTCAGCTCTGATGCTCTGCTTCTTGTTTTTCATGTTATCTCTCTCATTGCTGTGTAATGGGAAAAGAAAGGCTGCATCAAAGTACAAGGTACTGTGTTATCTTGAGTGGAAATCCCAGGACAGAATTTTTTCTAACTTTACTAAAATTGAACTAGAAGTTCAGGGGAAAATAAATCACTATGATGTGACAAAAAAGAGCAGTGAATTAGAAAGCAAAAGATGATAATAACAGCTAAGGCAGTCTATGTTATGAACAGTTCCAAGTGCTTTGCATGGATTATGTACCTTTTATTTTCATTATATTCTTGTACTATTACTGCTCTTATAGTCCACAAAAAGAAAGGAAGAAAGAAAGAAAAGAACAGAGAGGCTATATAACTTTCTCAAGGTCACAAAGTCAGTAAATGGTAGGTTTGAACCCAGGGAGTCTAACTCCAGAGTCAGAATCTAAATTACCATACCATACTGCCTAGTCCCAGCTTTGCCCCAGAGTAGCTTTGTAATCCTGGGAATGTTATTTCACCTCTTTGTACCAAAGTTTTCTCTACTGTGAAATGAAATCATTACACTAAATGATTTCTCATCTATTTTTCCAAACTCTAGTTGTCTGATAAAATGAACTTACAGTTCTGGTTAGTTACCTATTTCAGAGTACCCTCTTAAATTGGGGAGAACATCTTTAAATTTATTTTAAAACAATCTTTAATGAGCTATGTAACATTTTAAAAAGAAAACTTCATCACTTAAAATGTTCTATAGAAGGAGAGATAAGCAAACTGAAAATCAATCACGAGCCTGCAATTACAATATCAAGAGAATGTGCATTCAGTAAGTTAGTATGAAATGTCTTGAACGTAAATATAAACTTAAAAGTATAGCTGTATGAGAAGACTTGGGTTCTTTAACTTGGGTTCTCTCTTGTCTCTAACCCAAACAACTTTTCTTGGACCTTGGCTGCCTAGTGAGATGGTTGGATTTTGGAGGTCCCTTCTGTTTCTAACATTCTCCTTAGTCCACAAGTGAGAATCTATCAAAGTAGATCAGTGAAGGTATTATTTGTATAGACTACAAATATATGACAAGGAAAATCTGCACTTATGCCATGAATGACAAGAATCCCTGGGTCAAGTTAGTTTCTAATTTACCTTTCATAGGAAGAGTATGTCCGTAGAATTTAGTTAGGAGTGTGGGCTCTAGTCAGATCGCCTGAGTTAGTTTCTTTCTAAAGAGTTACTTAAACTCTCTGGCCCTAACTTCACCCATCTGTAAAACGAGAATAATCACAATTCCTACGTATTGTTATAACCAAATGAGATAACAAACTTTAACTGCTTATGCCTAGCATATAGTAGGTGATCAGCAAGTGTTTGCATTTATTAATAGTAGTCATTTGAATAATTGAGGCTGTTTATAGAGTCTGCATTCCTAAATATCTATTAAAAACATAGGTTCACATCATCATGAAAAACTTAGATGCCTAAAGACAAAGGGGCATGATTGGGGGAACTTATTGCAATTTCTCTTACCCTAAAATCTCATACTCCATGTCTATACCTATTAGTTTGAAAGAGTGATGTTTTAATAGGTATTCCAAAAAAAAAAAAGGTATTCATTTGGTATTGTTTGATGCTTTATATTTCAGGCAAATTAGAAATGGTTCTTGCCTTTACAGTAAAGGTTATCATCTAAAACCCATGTATAAATGGGAAAAGATGATGCAGCAAACAAGAGACCTTAGCTTGCTGGTCACACATCTACATGCCCTGTAATCAGAATGCATTTGTCAGAAAAGAGACACTGCAAGAACAACAGTCACTGTTTCTTCAAAACCCCTGGAATTGTCTTAAGATGTGGAGACGATACATAGCCTCAGATGTTTTTACCAAAATCTATGTTTCTATGCTTTTGACTGAAATGGAGAAAACTAAGTTGAAATGTAGTGAATAAAGGAACAAAGAGAGAGTGAATAGAAATATAATAGAAGATTCATTTTATGAACACATTGTATGCTCATCTTATGAACACATTTTATGCTCATTTTATGAACATTTTACGTAAATTCTAAATCCAGATCCATTTTTTCATAAAACAAAAAAGAGGAAAAAGAAACAAATAAAACCACTGACCCTGCCCAAATTGAAATCTTCTTGCTTATATCTGCAATTGCTGTATGATACCTGTTTTAACCCCTTCTTGGGCCATAGCAGCATAAAATTCATAACATCTGGCATTTAATTTAAAAAATTCAAACTGACTTAATTCAAACCCACTTTTGACTTGAAGAAACTACAAAATACTTTTAGTTCATGATAGCAGTGACCTATTTCAAAAAGGTTCAATAAGATTCAATGTTGAAAACTGCCTTGAAGACACAAATTGCTATAATTATCTTTGAATATACATATCATTAAACTAAAATGAATGGCAATAAACCAGCACAAAAAATACCTAAACTATTCAGAGCACATTATTACAAAACAATAGAAAAATAATTTCCTTCACTCTTTCAACATAGGTAATTTGGACTATAGTTTCCACGTTTTATCTCTGTAAGTGAAATCAAATAATATTTCCCTCTATTTAGACTATCAGTCCATTTTCAAAAGACAGATGTTATATATATATATGTGTGTGTATATATACATACACATATATGTATATATATATATACATACTCATTTTAAGTTACACTTAGCATTTTACTTTAAGGAAAATATATAAGCTGAGTAGTTTAAAAAAGAGAACTATTTTGATAAAATTTGAACAGAAATAAACAGGATATGGTATTTTAAAATATTCACAGTATAGTTAAATTTCCAACTATTTCAAAGATATGTTTAGAACAGTCATTCTTAACATTCAGAACCTTTGGCTCTTTCCCTAGTGGTACTGCAGTGATAGAAAAAATATATGATGTTCAGTTATTCATTCTGATTGCAGTTTTTAATGTAATTTGCCCTGTGCATCCCGAGTTCACCTTGTCAGAGAGTACTGCTTCCCCAAGGCTGCCCCAGGGTCCTGTTGACGGATTGCTCTAATTGCAGTTGGTGCTGTAAACAAGGCAGCTACTCCATGCTCCGCGAGCACACGGAAATAAGCGCCAGCATCTGGTGTTCCCACAGGCTTCCCCTACAAGGAGATTCATTTAAAATGTCACTGGGTAAAATGTCTCATATTTCATTGACTGTTCAATACTTACACATTTAACACAGCAATATTAACAAAATGGGGTTCTCAACATTAAAACTATTTACCTTAGTTTTAAAATATTCCCATGTTCCATCATAAATAAAACAAACCAAATGCCCAGGCATCAGAGAGCCCATTTGCTCCAATACTGCATCCTAAAAGCTTTTCAATTGCACTTTTCCTTTCATAAGTTTTGAAAGATAAAGGACTGGAAATATATATATATCACATTCAAATTAATAACATAAAACAGTCTTGTATTTTCCAAGCAATTAAATACATTGTTTTGTCTGGCAGATTATATGAGAAATGTGGTTGCTATGAATTTCTAATATTAAACTTTTTCCATGATCGCTATTAAAAGTGACAATATCAATTCTCAAAATATATGGGAAGACAGAAAAATCTGGAATCACAGTGATTTCTGAGCAATGACCTTTTCAATTAAATGTCTCACTCCAAGAAAAGCAATTTCTAAGAATTTTTTTTAAAAATCCAATAAGATATCTCAAAATATGTAGGTTTTCCACAGCCTCAAAATGACATTATGCACGTTCAAAGGATAATCCATTCATAAAAATTTAACAATTTTTACAGACTATACAGTTCAAAATGACACAAAGCATTTTTTAACTGATGTTCCTGCAAAGTGGAAAATGAGCATGGCATAAATAAATCAGTAATTCTACAAAAATTCCAAGTGTCCCATAAAATCTATGTTGGCCCAACCATATCCCCTCATTCCTCAATACATTCTCATCACTGGTACTTCTTTCTTTGTTTCTAAAGTCAGGTGTCTGGAATGTTAATATATATATAATATATATTTCACAGTCAAATCCTTTTGGAAGGGGTTGGGGTAAACAGGTTTCCTATTTTGGACCATTTCTTGAGACTAAAAAGTGTTAAAGCACATCAGGAAATTCTAAGAGATGAGTGACTCTGTGTAATATTTCCTAAACTTTGTCCACATCCCCCATCTGAGCACCCCATGGACCTTGTATTCTGGAAAACACACTTGGGAAACACTGAACTATGGTAAGAAAAGGAAAGGAGAGGAGAGGGGAGGGGAGGGGAGGGGAGAGGGGAGGGGGGAAGGGGGTGGCGGTGCCCGGGGCACCCAGGACTTCGCACCTCCTTCCCCAGGCTTCCCAGGCCCCCCCCCACCACTGGAGGCGTTCTGGGTGAGCTTTCTGTGGGCAGCTGGGCGGCGGCAGCAGGGGCGGTACTTCTGCTCTGGCAGGCGCAGGCCCAGCAGTCCCGGGGCATGGCACGGTGGCATCAGCGCACCCTTCAGAGGCGGTAGGGACCCTCCCCAGGACGGGTGAGCCATGCTGCCCACCACCCTTGGATTTACTGTTTCCCATCAATCCTTGCCCTTCCCACCGCACCCCCTTGGGGTCTGCATCCCAGAGGGCTCCGCTCACACCCCAGACTCAGATCCTCTCAGAGCCTCCTGCCCTCCTACCCTGCCCTGCTGAAAGGTGTGAGGTATTCATTTCTCCCAGAAATTTCATGGCTGTAGTGGAGGGGGGAGGGGAGGGAGGAAGGCAGGAAAGAAAAAATTTGCTAGAAGTCAACTCAGAGGTCTCCCCAAATAGAGACTAATAAAGGAGTGGATGATAATATGAGGCCAACCATAGCCGTTTAATAATTTTGATTCACTATATTCACTTCTAATTGGATCTTTGCTAGAGCATTATTTAGTTTTTACATTTTTTTTTAATAGTTACCCTTAATATTCTTTAATATAGTTATATTTTCCTTTTTTTACTACCTCGTTCTATTGTTGCTTCTTCTCATGCTCTTTTAATACCAAAGAAGATATTTGTTGCAACTAGAAATTCATTTTTATTATCACAACTATCCCAAAACACTTGATTTCAATTTATTTAATTACTATCCCATACAGGTCAACACATTGGCATGGTGTAAAAAGCTGCCAGATACAGTCTGGCAACTCATGTATATAATTTAACTCACAAATTTTGAAGCCTTGAGCATATCAGCACTAACTGTATTATTTCTAACCAAGGGAGGTAAACATTTGACTTTTATTTCTTCAAATCTCTCTTAGGCACTGATCACCTTGTGCAGTAGATTGTGACTTTGGAAACTTGACCTCACCCATGTAAAAATGATCTGTCAACTTACCTTATGCAATTGACTTGCCCTGTCAATGCTGCCATTTTCTTGCCTGCTAAATAAGAATAAATCACTTTTCCAATATGATTCTGATAAGCTAAAAACACTGAGGTAATATTTTAAGATGGTTTGACCTCTACTGAAGAAAGATATTTTATAGCCAATTAGAGTTGAATTCCACTGCAGTGCCAGCGTCATGGGACAATGATAATATACTCACTAAAGAATGTTATTAGTGTCATAATGAAAATGCTATACCATAATGACTACCTACATGGAGGACACAATTTGATGTATTTTATAGTGCTTTCAAATTAATTGTATCTAATGATAATGAAACAATAGTTAATTAGAAATAATGGTTAACAACTGCACTATACTTTTTATAGATAATATAAAATTGTTACTGTTGCAATTCTGACCCTGCACCAAATTTCCAGCAATATTACATTTATTGAGCATAAAAAATCAAAATAACATGTCATTACAATTAGGATACTAATGGAAGTGATGCATAAAAGCTCACAATGCTTTTTGTAAGTCAGTTGAATTAAGAAGGTTCAATTGTTTTGTCTTTTATTGTCCATGCCCCAGAAGATCATTTGAGGCAATGAGTGATATTTCCTTATTTTGGAATTACGTTAATATTTATATATTTTATTTTTTATTTTCTTAAAACTTCTATTTGATCTCGAATTTTGATTAAAATCTAAGTTATGATACATCAAAGAAATTATTGTTCCCCAAAACAGCCTGCTGATTAACACAAACATTAGGCTCTGAATGATATAAACATCTCAGCAAATATAATACAGCACAGAATAAGATCTTTCATCAGAAACCATTGTTTGCATACAAACAATCATAATACATTAAACAGTGCTAATATATTCATTAATTTAATAAATACTTATTAGTCATCTACTATGGTCTAGACACTTTTCTAAATTCTGGGAATAATTATTTGAACAAGCCAGGTAAGGTCCTGCTCTAAGGGAACTTACACTGTAGTAATTGGGGGGGGCGGGTGCATGTAGTAATATTATTAAAAATTACATAGCAGGTGCTATAAGCTACTTTGTGTCTAATAAAGGGAAAGACTACAGTGATAAATGTAGGACCCATATGTTCTCAGCATCTATCACCACTAGCAGCTTCAGAAAACTGAAGCAAGGCCAGTAAGCCTCTTTCATTATGAACTCTAAATGCAGATGACGCAATGCCTTATTGATTTGATAGAACACTCCTCTCCTGCCCTCCTGCACATCATAGGCTCATGTGCACACACAGACATGCATGCACACATAAACAATATGACTCCTTTATAATGCTTTTTAAAAGTAACCAGTAACACACTAAGTATGCTGAGCTGCTTGGAAAAAATGACACTGACTCCAGAACTTGCATATTCAGTAAGGGGCAATAGCCCCAAACCTATTCAATTTTAAAATAAGATTCTAAGATTATAGGGAGTTTTAACAAACAACATATACACCCAAAACAGTAATGCAGCTAACTTAAAATCTCTTTAAAACTCAATCGATGTCATTACCAGTTGCTTTGATTCCCTGCCTCTAAAGTCTACAGTGTTGATTGCAGCCCAGAAAACAAAGGCAGAAAGCAATCCCTAAATGGCAAAGCAGAGGTTATGAGCTTTCAGCTGTTATAAATCATGATTTTTTAACATCAGAGATCCATAAAATATCAACTGCTTATATTTATACTGTGGTTAGCAAAGGTACAAAGCACAGAGAACATGACAGTTCTCTTCAGATACCAAATATCGTAAAATTAACCTTCACTTATAATTGTCTACCACTTACTGCTTCAATGTGTTAATATTAATGGACCACAGATGTAAGTTCAGAGTTAGAAAACCAGGTAATGCCTAGACTTCTCACAATTTCCAGTGAGGTTAAGTTTTCAATACAGGGTAGTGAAATACAACTTAAAACAAAGGTATACTTAAACATTAAAATTAAATTTTTGAGTAAAAAAAAATTGGCTTTATTATTAATCCTATGATTTCAGTTTATTCAAGGCTTGGGGGTCAACGGTACTTGTGATTTCTCAGACTTTGACATAAAATTTTTGAGTCAACTACAGTTTTTGCCTCTTTTTGTGGCAGGATTTGAAATACATTTGGTCGCCTTTTGAACACTACTTCTGAGAATGTCATGGAAGGCATGTTTTTACTATAGTTCTAAGGTGAAGACAGCAAAAATCCCTTATGGACTAGTTCTGAATTTCATTTCAGCATACAGGTGCAGCAGTGTCAGCTTATTTATTTAGGAAGAGTGATGAAATTGACAATAGCATTTGTTGAGTTCCTACTACATGCCTGGTATCAAGGGATGCAAGTTTGGACATGCAACATCTAAACCTGAGACTTGTTAAAACATAAGCAATTTTCCAGGGTATATTATTTAGTAAAAAAAGCAAAACGTAGAATAATGTGCATACCATTTGTACAATGCTGTTTGTATACAAAAAGAAAAGACACTGCTTATACATGAATGAACTATTGTAAACAAGAGATTGATTGCTTCCAAGTGAGAGAAATTGGACAGCTGGGAACAGAGGGCAGTGAGATTTGCAGTCTTTACCCTTTTGTGAGTTTTGAAATATGTACCAAGTGCGTGCATAACCTTTTTTAAAGATAGGCTTTTTCTTTCCTGAAGTTCCTCTCTTGATAACTCACATTATCTTGTGCCAATTTTGAAAACATTACTGCTGCTTTAAAGCGAGATGGGATAATTGCCCTATGACTTAAGACCCTCAGCCCTAAGAGTCTATGTTACTATAGCAGACTCCATTTTTTTTGTTTTGTTTTTTGTTTTTTTTGTGGTTTTATTTTTTTATTTTTTTTATTTTGGCGAAAAGGAAAGTTTGCTTTATTTTGGATGCCGGCAACCACGGGGGAGGGGGAAGGGCAGACTCCTATCCAAAGGCCAACTCCCCGCTACTGACAACCAGTGGTCAAGAGCTTTTATAAGGAGTTTTTTTTTTTAAGTAGATCTTTATTGGAGTATAATTGCCTCAAAATACTGTGTTAGTTTCTAGTAAAAACTTACCTATAAATACAATTTAATAACTAAAAATTTACATCGACTAACTCATTATTTACTAGAGATTTCCCATCATTCCATGGGCCTCACCTGTGAGAATATGCTTTTATCTTGCTTTCCTTCATCGTATCCATACCACCATCTAATTTTACTCTAAACCAGTGATTGTCAACCCTAAATGTACATTAGAACTTCTTGGAATGCTTTTAAAAGGTACCAGTGCCTGGTCCCCACTTCCTGAGATTATGATCTAATCTGCTTTGAGATGGGGCTGGATAGTGTTATGTTTTATGTGTTCACAAAATAATTATAATCCACAGCCAGGATTAAGAACCAATGCCTAGTCCTTAGATATTAAGCATTACTCAAGGCTAGGCTATTTTCCAATATCCACATGCCTGGTGACCCTACTGGATGAGCCTAGAATTTAACACTAAACTTTGCTGCTTTTTTCCATATGTTATTAATAAATAAGCCAATCAAAGTATTGGTAGAAGAATACACTGATAACTGAAATCTGATAATAGGAGGCCATCTACTGAGAAAATAATTGGAGAGAAATGCCTCATTGCTCCAAATTCTTTATGCCTTGATCTATAAAGCAGACTCCAGACTGGAGGTATATATATATGACATATATATATATGATATATATATATATATATATCATATATATATATATATGATATATATATGATTTGTAAGACTTAGCATGCTGAGTACAAATGCCTTATCTCCAAAGGTGGAATGATTAACCCCAGCGCAGTTGCTCTTTCTGTGCTTTCCAGAGACCTTTGAAAATTAAGTTTTAGTTTGGGATTTTACTTTGGTTGTATCACTGCTTGAAATCAGTATATCTTTATCTTTTAAATGAAGGATTTCTGACCTGAATTTCAGGGGGTTCATAAATATTCTGATTTTTTTAATGTGTATATGTTCATTTTCCTAGGGAGGGAAGTCAACCTCTTTTATCAGATTCTGAAATGCTTCATAACCAAAAGGTTTCTACATATATCCCTAGGTTTCTAGGCAAAATCTCTTCAAAGATTTTGTTTTGCTCTGAGAAACAGCTTGAATGAAGCGAGAGGGCAGATGAACAGGCAGATATCATAACATCTGTTCATCTTCTTCTCCACAGGGTAAATAAGTTTCCCTAGTCCTACCCTTTTAATCCACTTTTATCAAAGGGCTACAAATAGTCTCAAAAACCAAACTTAGTCGTCTACCTGAGGTCCCCAACCAACCTGTCTTCTTTTCCCTCCTATTATTTTGATTATAAGAATTTGCCATTTGTGTAAGTCAAAACCAGTCGAATATCAGCAATTTCACCTGGTTCAAATTAATGCTTTCTATAAACTTGTTATTTTGACAATCCCTCTTCACTGTCTCCTGTGGTAGATACCACAGGGATGCAATTTCTCAGGCTTGAGTCCTTGCCTTTCTTCAGTTAAGAAGGACATGCTCTAGCTTCCAGCCTGAAAAAGTAAGACTTCTCCATGACTATATTAAGGATGTGTGTGTTTATCTATAACTCCATCTAGATCTATCCCTTTTGTACAAACTTTCACCTGTAAGATGAACAAGGTCTGAGAATCTAATGTATAACATAGTAACTACAGTTGATAACACTGTATTATATAATTGAAATTTGCTAAAAGAGTAGAACTTAAACATTCTCAAAAGAAAAAAAAATTAATATGGGAGGTGATGGATGTTTTAATTAAGTAGATGGGAGGAATCCTTTCATAATGTGCACATATATCAAATATCCTACAATTTTACTCGTCAATTATACCTCAATAGAGTTGAAAAAATCAAAAATAGATCTATTGCTTTTGGTTTGGTTCTTCCCCTGCCTTCTCCCAGCTCTAGAGTTGACCATACTGGGCCTTGTGGTGATCCTACCCCCAGTGAATAAACCACTGCTTCCACCTTGGTCATAAAAATACTAAAAAGATGCTTACCCCCAAAAGTATTAATGGCAAGTAAATGAAGCACAGCAATGGAATTGGTAATTCTGCAGACCCAGTGCTGAGCTAATTAGGGACTCTGACATATTTACCGTTCTCAGCAGTCAGAGAGCATTTATCACTAGGATAGCTGGTAGGTCAAGGCTTCTAGCAGGACTGCTTTCACCTCTGAATTCCTCCATGCTGATGAGCAATCACTCTGATATCCTGTACTAGAGGAACAAATTCAGGTTTTCTTTACTCATAGTGAGTAGTGAGACTTTGCTGTAAGCAGAGAAATTAGATGGCTTCTTGCATTATTACCCTAACAGATTTCTGCCCAGAAAGTAAAGTGTGGCTATTCCGTGTGTATACTGCTATTCAACCTGAGGCTGTACAAAGCCTGACTCCTCCGTACATCCAATAATTTACCAGTACAACCTTCCACATGCTCCTATTTCCCCACGTTAAAAAAAAATGAACACAAATTTTCTCACGAAACTGCTCTGATCAGGGTGACTAACCATACCCAAATTGCCAAAGCTCTCTTCAATTTTTGTCCTACCAGACCTCTCTCTGTAGCACTTGGCCCCGCTGATCCCCCATCTTCTGGAAAACCTCCCCTCCACTGGTCTTCAGGACACTTTTCTGATTCTTCCATCACCTCTCCAATTTCTCACTCTCAATTTATATTGCTTTCTTTTCTCAGTCTTCATCTCTCTGCATATCTTGATCACCTTAGGGACTTAAATTATTAACTCTGCTACATCTCTAATTCTGAAAGTTCTTCTGAGTTTCAAATCTGACTTCCCAATATCATACAAATGTCTGCACAGCCCCTTTAAACTCTACATTACCAAAACTCCTCCACAAGAGCTGTTGCTCCCACACTATTGTACTTCAGTTGATAACTGCCATTAATCAGTTGTCCTAGCTGAAGACATCAAAACTATTTTCAACTTCCTTTTTTACCTCTGTCTTACAATATCCACTTGACACTCTAACATCCTGCCTTTGCCTTAATGTTCAGATCACTGATACCCTGGTTCTGGCCATCTAGTTTACAATACTCAAGTTTCCCAATTGTTCATCTTAAGATTATGACTAGAGAACACTGCCTTTGGAGCCAGAAAACCTTGTTTCAAATCCCAGCTCCATCACTCTTGTGCCACTGGTAAAGTTATTCAATGTCTCTGATACTCAGTTTCTACAGCTGAAATCGGGATGCAAAAAGTTTACCCCATGGGTTTGGAGACAGAATTAATTAAAACCATATAAACTTCTTAGAGGAGTTCCTATCATCCAACACTCAATCCATAGTAGCTATTATTATTACTTGTACTGTCTCATCCACAAAGCTTTTCCTGTCTACTCTAGTCCTAAACTTCTCTTAAGGGACTAGTAGACAGATTTTTGAGCCAAGGTGGAATCCAAACACTGCCATTTACAAGCTATGTGACCTAAGGCAACTTATTTAATTTTTTTGAGCCTCATTTAGTTCCATCATCAGAAAATTGTATCAAAATAGATTCAAGAATTTATTGTAGAGTATTAATGGTTCAATGTAATAGTTTCTGGAATTTTTTTCACATCTTCTATACACTGTAAGAAATTTCTTAGGTAGTGTCTCTTCAATTGGTTTGCTTTCTGTCCTTTACATTAATCTTAATTATTTGACTATATTGTCAGTGCTTTCAGTGCAAGGAGTGTATCTGATACACTCTGCTTCCCTATCAACCCTAGCAAAATGTAGAGCTCACAATAGGCACCAATAAATATTGCTGATGGAGCTATGACAATAGCTGCACTTGCTTGTTCTAACATAAAACACAGGCACACAGAGAGAAAAAAACACTCAAAAATAAAAATCTTTGAACAACTAGTCATGTGAGAAACCTAAAAGATGCTGGCATTAGCTTTACAATCTTTTCCAATTGAGATGATGAAATTATATAGCTGGGATCAAAGTAATAACTGAGTCATCATTTTTCTCATTCTGTACATACGTAAAAGCTCATTGCCATTACACTAGATTTAAAAGAAAGAAATAACTTTCCATTATATGAGGAATAAGGGAAAAGTCTCTGATGTGTGCCTATTGAGTGTATTAGTTAGCAACAATTGTGGCTACTAGTATTAAAGAGGTAACAT
Organism: Physeter macrocephalus; assembly: GCF_002837175.3. Lineage (NCBI taxonomy): Eukaryota > Metazoa > Chordata > Mammalia > Artiodactyla > Physeteridae > Physeter > Physeter macrocephalus. The sequence continues at coordinate 16,169,199 of NC_041219.1, read as the reverse complement.
ACTCTATGCTGGAAAGAAGCAAATCTCTGTCCTTGAAAAGGGGATAATCAATAAAGAAAACAGGTTAATATAGGTGGAAGTGCAAATTTCTTGCAAAGAGAAGATAACTCTATATATGCAAGTGACAGTTACATTGTTGAAAAGAAGCCCGGGAGGGGCTAAGAATTCAGAACATCCATGTGTGGAAAAATACATCATAGGATGTCTTCATGGAGGTTACAGATCCAGTGCAGCACAGAGCAGACAACATAACATTGAAGAAACACTGGGGATGATCTAACAAGAGTGTTCAATACAAAAATAATTTGAAAGTAGTTCAAAGAATTATCCTCAATATTCTCAAACATGAGACTTTCATACTGGACAATGGCTTAACATTTTGATCCATGTATATACAGTGATAATAATGTCTCATATTTTACACAAATTTATATTGTACATACTGTCATATTTTGTATATATTTTATACATACAAATACATATAATAATATTTCTTTGAAGCTTTCAAACTAATTTCACATACATTGTCTTATTTGATTTTTATACAAATAAAGGAAAGTATAGAGCTCATTTCTACACTAGTCATTCTATAAAGAAAGAAAAAAATAGGGGTATCTAAACTCTTCCATCCTCTTATGAATTCAGGAAAAGAACATTCAGTAAGAGAGTATCAAGCTGAATACTCTGAAGTTTTCAAAGACATATAGGCAGTTTAAAAGCTAGTAATGATAAAGCCCATCAAAAATAGAAGTGAAGGGTTATAAATGTTTGGATAATAATGAACCATGAAATGTGTCATATTATTTGCAGATTAAAGACTTCAAGGGCACTCTCATTTCACTCACAAGTTCTACTCTGAAAGGACAGATCCTTGAGGGGAGAGACCACTGGGTTATTTTCCACAACTGCTGCTCATTCTTCAAAGTTGGTAGGAGCAGGATCAACACATCTGTGTGCTGATTCCTTTGCCTGGTGCTTAGAAGAGAACTAATGGGCTCCAAAGGGAGTAGCCTCTAGTGTTCTGATGGCTGCTTCACAGTTGTGAGGACAAACACACTTTGAAAGAAGAAATGTGAGTACCTGAAAATTCAAGCATTACAATGGCCGGATTGCATGGAAATGAATGGTTAGTGTTTATATTATAGAATTTTATTCTGGGAAAGAAAAAATTCATAGTTTTGAATAATAATAGTAGCTTATAATATATAATATTTATTGTACAATTATATCCTGGCAACTCTCCTAAGGGATTTCAATGGATTAATCAATTTAATGCCATGTGAGAAAGGTACTATTAATAGTGATATTTATAGATGAGAAAACTGAGGCTAGGAACAGTTAAGTAACTTGTCTGAGGCCAAATAATTAATATGTAGAAGTTTCAGGAATCATGCTATGGAAGTCTGAACTTCCATGCTTCCTCTCAAATGTTAAAAATTTTCATTATTTTAGAATGAAACCTTTCTTCAGTAAATGCGTTTGGAAGGTCAGCATCACTCACTATGAAAAGAAATTAGAATTAATTCCAGAGTTAAAAAATTAAAATATGTTATCAAATATATTTATTCTAGAAAAAAACAACAACTGACTTGGAGAAGATTCACAGAAGTGCAGAGCTGGGAGAATACGTGTCAATTCTCTAGCTTTAATGATGAAGAATTCCCAAAGAGGGTGAATTCATTTGTCCAGGGTCATATAGGTAGATGAAGGCAAGCAAGATAAATAACATGGATATTCATATTTCCAGTCCAGTGACCATGCTACTACAACACAACTCAGAACCTTAAATCCTCTACTTCTTCTAACTAATGTATTGCCTGAGAAGGCAGAATGTAGTACGTATCTTCAAAGATAATTGTTGAATTATTAACAGACAACCATCTGCCCTGGTTAATCTAGTGAGGATACCAAAGAGTTTATTGAAATGGCTTGCTGCTATGAAATATACAATTTGTGAAATGCAAACAAATATAAAATGAAAGCAAGCTTTCATTCCTTGATTTTAAAGAGACTGTTATTACATAAAAATGACAATTGCCATATCAAGGTCAATTATACCAACTGGTTTATAATTTAATGCCAAGATAGATTTATGGTGACTAATAACTAATAATCCACTCTAGGTAATAACTTATCCAAATTGATTTCTTTTTCTTTTTTATTTAAAGTACAATCTATTTTATTTTGTGTTATTTTTATATATAAGCAGTTTTATATGATTTTTCTCCATTTACACCTTTGTTGAGGTGTAATTAACAAAAATTATATGTATTTAAGGTGTATAACTTGATATTTTGATATATGTATACATCATCAAATAATCACCACAAATTAATATATTCATCACCTCACATAGTTACCATTTTCTTTTTTCTTCTTTTCTTTGTGTGTGTGGTAAGAACATTTATGATCTACCCTCTTAGCAAATTTCAAGTATGCAAAACAGTGTTGTTAACTATAGTCTCATTGCTGCACATCAGATCTCCAGAAATTACTCATCATGAATAACTAAAACTTTGTATCCCTTGGCCAACATCTTTCTAACCAACAGCAGAAAAATATACATTCTTCCCAAGTGCATACAAAACATTCTCTAGGATAGATCATATGTTAGGTCACAAAACAGTCTTTACAAATTTAAGAAAACAGAAATCATTCCAAGTATCTTTTCTGACTACAATGGAATGAAACTAGAAATCAAAAACAGTAAGAAAATAGGAAAATTCACAAATACATGGAAAATAAACAACACACTCTTGAACTACCACAGGGTCAATAAGGAAGTCAAAAGAGAATTTTAAAAGTATCTTGAGACAAAAAGAAATGAGAACACAACATACCAAACTTGTGAGATGCAACAAAAGCAATACTAAGAGGTAAATTTATAGTGATAAATGCTGTCAATAAAAAAAAGAAAGGTTTCAGATAAAATAACTTTATACCTCAAGGAACTAGAAAAAGAAGAATAATTAAGCCTAAAGTTAGTAGAAGGAAGGAAATAGTAAAGACTAGAGTAGAAATAAATCAGAGAATGGAAAAACAATAGAAAAAATTAAAATTACAAGTTGATCTTTTTGAGAAGATAAAATCAACAAACCCTTAGCTAGACTAACTAGGAAAAAAAGAGAAAAGACTCAACTAAATAAAATCAGAGGGGCTTCCCTGGTGGCGCAGTGGTTGCGTGTCCGCCTGCCGATGCAGGGGAACCGGGTTCGCGCCCCGGTCTGGGAGGATCTCACATGCCGCGGAGCGGCTGGGCCCGTGAGCCATGGCCACTGAGCCTGCGCGTCCGGAGCCTGTGCTCCGCAACGGGAGAGGCCACAGCAGAGGGAGGCCCGCATACCACAAAAAAAAATAAATAAATAAATAAAATAAAATAAAATAAAATAAAATCAGAAATGAAAGAGGAGACGATATAACAGATGCCTCAGATATTAAAAGAATCGTAAGGGACTACTATGAGATGTTTGTCAGCTAAGCTGGTTTCTTGTTCAGCCACCACTACCATTGTGGAAGCCTGAGTTCCACTGTACTAGGCAATTGAAATGTGTGTACAAGATACATATTTGTACATTAGCAGCCAAGCAAAGATAAGGAGAAAGACAGGACCAAGGAGGATTTGCTTGCCCTTCAGAAGAACGGTTGGGTTTTGATTTAGCAGATGCCAGGCCTTTTGAAAAAGGGGGCAAATAGGAAATAGAAGAGAGAGGCCAGAAAACATATGAGTCTAACCACCATTTACAAACATACAAACACACACATGCCCGCATACACACAGCAGGTTGCTAAATTTGTTTATACATGAAAGTTCCTATATTAGAGTACTGTTTGTTACATTCTTCCTCTTTGACAAAACCTCTATACCAAGTATGTCCTTGTCCATATGTTGCTGGGGATAGGTCTGTTTCAATCAGCATACATTAATAAAATAAATTTATAGAAAGGTACTGTTTGTTTTCCTCCTCTCAAAAATAAGGACTGAATTATTCAGAATTGGTTTACATATTTTAATTGGTCAGTCCAATATGGCTTCCAGAATTGCATACCTTAAATATGTCCAGGTCAATGAACAAAATTAAATCTTTGCTTATTAAAAAATATAACGGATTACTTAAGTTGCTCATGAAGTTCTCTAGTAAAGAGACTATTAGAATTACTTTTTCCTCTCTCAGGGAAAAAAGTCCTTACTTACAAATGAAGTTGTTGTGTTTTTTTTTTTCTGATATATTCATTCAGGCGTTTATTTAACAAACATTTATTGAGAACTCAGAATGTGTCAAAACCAAGGCTAAAAGTTGGGACTTGATGGTGAGCAAACACTAACATGATATCTTCCCTCTCAAGAGTTCAGAACAGAGAGGGGCAAACAAATCAAAGGAGCCTATAAACTAACGTGAAATGGCAACTGTGACACAAGTCAGGAAGGAAAAACCCAAGGTGCTTAAGAGACTACAAAGATTTGACCTACTCAGAGAGGTCAAGGGGGGCTTCCCTCAGGAAGTGACACTTGGCTGTGCTCTAAAGTATAAGAGGAATATATTTCAGGCAACAAGTAGGAAAAGTACTGTAGCAGAAATGAGCATAAGAATAACTTCAGAAAAATAGGATCATGTTGTGCCTTAGAAGGGAAGAAAGTGACTAAGATAGAGTGAAAGTCAACCCTTTCAAATGTTGGAAAGTCAAGTATGAAGAGGACTGAAAATGTCCATTGGCATCTGAAATAATAAAGATCACTAGGGAAATTATCAAAAAGCTGTTATTATGAAATGATGATGACAGAGGCCAATTGGAGAGGACTGCAGAGTTAAGTTCTAGGTTAGAAAACGAAGCTATTGGGTATAGGCAAGCCTTTAAAGATGAAGAGAGAGTATTGTAACTGCAAGGGGATAGAGAGTCAAGGATTTTTGTGGGGTTTTTTGGTTGTTGTTTGTTTGTTTTAATGAGAGAAACAGGGATGTGTTGAAAATTTGGTAGTTATCAGGAAGCTAAAACCAAAGCAGACAACCAGGATTTCCAACATGTTTTTACCCTGCAGATGTTGGGCTATATGTCCTCTATGGCAAAAAAAGAAAATCTTATTTAAAGATCCACTGTAAGCTTTTATGGTGAAACACAGATTGTTTCAAGTGGGTAACTCTTATGTACTTAGAAGTTAAGCTGAATATCCAACTTAGTTATAACTATTTTCAATTTTTTTCGGCCATTGTAATTATAGATTTGTATTAAATTCCAGAATATAACTTTTTTTAACTTTGCTGAGAAAAAAAGGATTCATTTATCATTTATTCACAAGATATCATGAACCATTTGCATTCAATAAAAAGAGAAATGTTTTATGAACTGGTTGCTGTACTCTAGATGATTCGGGCACATAATGAACTGCAAATCTCTTAATACTTCAGAATATCAATTTTTGTTAAATTAAAATATATCATTAAGGAAAAATATTATCACAGATACCAATTCACTGTCTACCTCATTTATAGCTTTGAAATACTATAATTCATTAAGAATGAAAATACAACTGTGATCAACTGCATGCTTTCATTTCTCTTTAGAAAAGGTAATCCTATGAAGATATGAATGATCTACTAAACTATTCTGTTCACTATGTAAAGAACGTATTTTTATTATTTAATGGGAGACTTTAGTTTCCTAAATAAAAAATACCAATAATACTAAAATAAAATAATACTAATATTAATTTGGTAATCCAACTAAAATTGGGACACATGTGGGACGATTATTTGGTGGAGGTTAATAAAGATTTTTTTCACTTGCTGGCCTAGTGACAAGTCAGGACTCTTTTATACCTTTGTTTTGCGTTAATTAATCAAGCAAGCAAGTTTTTTCCCAGCATTTTGCATGTTCAAGTTGTCAATTAATCTGCTTAGAAATGGTTCATTCACACAACGAATTTTACCTACCTCCTGAAAGGCACTGTGCTGGACCCTGGGGGTACGTAAATGACAAACATTCCCTGCCCTCAAAGAGTTCACAGTATCACAGCACTGTATTTACAAGATCAAAGGAATCTAGGTGGTATAACAGAAGTATAAAGAACTTCAATCAGCCTGAGGAAGGCAAAGAAAATATCAGAGAGAAGATGAAATTTAAGTTGATCCCTTAAGAAAAAGAACCACTCAGCTACATGATCAGGACAAAAGTGGAATTTTAGGAGAGGAAACAACTTAATCACTGGCAGTTCTGTTCATGTAAGTGCCAGTAGGACTGGATTGTTGGGTGGGAAGCAGAATTAGAGGCCAGGAACAAGAGACAGACTTTAGAGGTAGGCAAAGGGCAGATGACTATGGATCATTTGTATCAGGCAAATGAGTTTGAATTACGTTCTTTGACAGGAGTTCCCTGAAGTCTTTTTTGTACTTTTTAGTTACATCTTTTTTATGAGATAATTGTAGATTCACAAGGAATTGTAAGAAATAATACAGAGATATATTGTGCACCCTTACTACAATTTTCCCTATCAGTAACATCTTGCAAAACTATAGTTTAATATCACAATCAGGATATTGATATAATCAAGATAAAGGACAGTTCCATCTCTACAAGGACTCCTCATGTTGCTCTTTTGTAGCCAAAGGTGTTTATTATGCAGAAAAACAATTGATATTCGTATGCTTACCTTGTCTCCTGAGACCTGGTTGAACTCACTTATTAATTATGGGTTTTAAAATATGTTTTATAATTTCCTACATAAACAATCATGCCATCTGAAAATAAATACAATTTTATTTCTTCCTTTCTGATATGTTTCTCTTTTTGTTTCCATATATTGCCTTATCAAATTGGCTAGAACTTCCAGGAGTATATTGAATAGAGTGGTAAGAGTGGACATCCTTGCTTTGTTCTCAGACATCAGGGGAAGTACTTAGTCTTTTATTATTAACTACTGGCCACTGGCTGTCCCTTTTGGGGAGGCCTAGTGGTGACAAATTCTCTAAATTTTTCTTCATCTTGAGAATGTCTTTATTTCTCCTTTATTCTCAAAGTATATTTTGTATGAATATAGAATTCTGGATTGACAGTTCTTTTCTTTCCACACTTGAAAAACATTGTGTCACTTCCCTCTGGCTTCCCTAGTATTTGAAAAAATCCTGTCATTCAAATGGTTTTACCCCTACAGATAAGGTATCCTTTCTCTTTCACTACTTTTAAGATTATTTCTTTTGCCTTCAATTTTCAGAAAGTTAAGGTTTTTTTGTGTGAATGTGGATTTATTTAGAGTAATCTTGTTTGGGGGTTTGCTCAGTTTCTTAAATCTATAGATGTATATCTTTGGCCAAATTTGAGAAGTTTTCAGAAGTTTTCCATTATTTTTTTGAGTACTTTTTTCAGGCCCACTCTCTTTCTCCTTTCCTTCCATGACTGAAGTCACAAATGCTAGATCTTTTGTCATCATTCCACATATCCCTAAGGCTCTGTTAGTTTTTTCTTTTCAGTCTATTTTCTCTCTGCTGTTTAGATTGGGTAATTTCTATTGTTCCTTCTTCTAGTTCATTAATTGTTTCCTCTGTCCCCTCCACGCTGGTATTGAGCCCATCTATTGAGCTTTTATCTTGGTTATTGTATTTTTCAGTTCTAAAATTTCCATACGGTTGTTCGTTATAGCATCTATATCTTTGCTGGAACTTTTTATTTCTTTATTGTGACTGTCTATTTTTTCAATTGTTTCAAAAATGTTCATCATCAATTGTTGAAGCATTTTTACCACAGTTGCTTTAAAATCTTTTTCAGATAATTCTAACATCTCTGTCATCTCAGTATTGGTATTTATCAACTGTCTTTTCATACTCAGCTTGAGATCGTTTTAGTTCTTGGTATGAGGAATGATCTTTTCATCAAATCCTGGACATTTGTTTGTACTATATTATGAGACTGACTCATATTTAAATCTTGTTTAAAGTGGCTTACTTAGATTTCACTCCAGCAAAGAAGGAAGAGGTAAGGGTAGAAATCCAGGTTCCTCATTTGGCCTCCATTGATACCCAATTGGGAAGATGCACTTCATTACTGCTGGGTTGCTTCTAGTTCTAATGGTAGGCTTCCAATGGCACCTCCCTGGCTGGACAAGGTGAGAGTTCCCTGTTACTGATCCCAACATGATGTCCACTGACACCACAGGGAAGACACAAGTGGTCTTGTTATTGATGGTGAAAGTCCTGACTTTCTACTAGGCCTCCACTGACTCCATCCCAATGGAGAATGGAAGGGGTACCTCATTACTGATAGGTGAGGGGGTAAGTCCAGCCTCCTTATTTGGTCTCTACCGTCATTGCAAGTTCAAGGGGTCCTCATTACAACCTAACAGGGATGAAAACCTTGGCTCCCTAGCCAAACTTCTTTGACACCACCCTGTGGGAAGAGGGAGGGTAACGGCTCCTCCTTAAAGCCTGACAATTTTGGAAGTCTAAGCTTCCCACTTAGCCTCTGCTGTTTGGTGGTGGGGGTGCGATTATGGATTTTTCTGTGGCGTTTATCTGGAGTAGAGCCATCTAAAAGTTTTATGTCTTGCTTAGGCTGCTCCTTCCTAATTCTTTGGCTTGAGAGATCAGGCTTTATTTTTTTCTTTTTGGAGGTTTTTTGTTTTTTGTTTTTGGTCTGCAGTTGTTGGCATTTCTGGATTGCCAGCTTCTTCAGACACAAATCTAAGACATATGAAGGAAAAGTAAAACCCAAGTTCTCATCATTATGTTGTTTCTTGAGTCCCAAGGTCCCTAAAGACAGTTTTCCTTCTTCTCTCCACCTTTCAGTCTTATGTTTGTTTTAGACATAAGACCTAAAATGTTTAGTTCTACTTAGTGGGAGGAATAGAGAAAAGTATATCATCTCTATCTTCCTGGAGGCAGAACTCAACTCTTTGAAAAATTTTAAGCAGTGAAGTTCTATCTTGGCCTTTTCATTTTAGATAGATAATTGTAAGTGAGGAGAGCTCAGAAATTGAAGTTTGGGTAGAGATGGCCTGGAAGGATGTCTGAAGGCAGGAGTATTTGTTAGAACATTCTCTAGACTGGCTATCTGAAATATACAACTGGAAAGGATAGGCACCACACAAGTGAGATCAGAAGCCAACCATAGAATACACACCAGTCAACAACATACTAGCTAAACTATCAGCCTTGAACATATGGCAGGAGACATGGAAACAAGAGGACACTTTTGATAAGTACTAAAATGTAAATTCAGTAGAATGTAATGAGCAATAGGTAATGATATGTAAGGAGAATGAAGTTAGAATCACTTCTTGATTCTTAGTTTGGATGACTGAGTGAATGCAGGTAACATTAACAACACTGTAGAGTATATGCAAAGCAATGTCTTTGCAGGGAAGAGAGGAGATAGTGAGTTCATTTCACATTGTCTTGAACATAAGGAATGCCTGGGCCATCTGAAGGTGCCTAATAATAAATAAGCTGATGCTTAGCAGGAAGGTCAGATATAGAAAGGAGGAGTTGGGAGCCTTGGTTTAATTAGTAATACTCAAATCCAACTGCATGGAGATTATCCAGGAAATATAAGCAGAATGGGAAAAGACAGCTAAGAACAAGACCTTATTAATCCCCAATGTTTAGAATCAAAGTAAAAGAAACCAAGAAAGGAAAAGGAGGACAAGCTGTCAGAGAGGTAGAAAGAGAACAGAGGAGTAGCATACTATTTAGTTCTATAAGCATTTATTAAGTGTTTAGTGTGTACTCTGCACTATGCTGAGACTAGTTTTTGAGGCTCCCACACTTTACTAGGTATAAATTCAGGACAGTGTGGTCAGCTCACTAACAGACATATGCTCGGGGGGGCAACGGAACCACAAAAGGGGAACCGAGCACAGCCAAAGACTATGAGGAAATTTTCCAAGAGATGATTACATCTAATCAGAGTCTACAAGGATAGGTAGAATTAACCAAACAAGGAAAGACAGAGCGAAAGTCATGCCAGGCAAAAGAAACAGCCTGGACAATAGCAAAAGGGCAGGGGGCTCAAGAAAACAAGGAGAATTACCTTCAGTCAGCAGGACTGATGCCACTGAGAGAAAAAATAAAATCAAACTGAAGGGGGCCCTTTGACTTTGTCATTTATGAAGTCACTGTTGACCTCTGATACAGCAGCTTTATAAAGCAATGTGGAGAGAAACCAGACTTCAGTGAGATGAACAATAATTGGAAGAATATAAAGTTCACACAGTATGGGAAGTGTATTTTTTCAAGGAATTTAGTGGAGAAGAATATAAAGATGGGATAGCTAGAAATGTGCAAAAGTCTAAAAGGCTTTGTTTTGTGATCAGAGAGAATTGAAGATGTTTACAAGTCGCTGGAAAGAAACCAGAGTGCAGAAATAAGGTTTAAAAGGTTAAAAAAAAGATCACTCTTTTGTACAACAAATACTATTAGAGCATCTACAATGTTCTTGAGCACATCATTCCAAGATAAAGACAAACAACGGAGCCCCTTGCATGGTGTTAAAGTCATGTTTTAAATAAACTGGAGAAATAAAAAAAAGGCCAATGGTAAATGCACAAAAATTACATGTACTTCAGTTCTAAAGGCAGATTAATACTTATAAATATAAATACTTTTCAATATAATGGCACCTTTGGCTTTGTCACTTTATGTTAGCAATTTCACAATTCATTATAAGTATTCAGTGTTGAGGCTCATTTTGTTTACTTCAGAGGAATTATTATTTTAATAAAAACATTCTATTGCAAGGATTTTGGTATGGGAAAGATGTGTCAAGATTATTTTATGTTTTAATTATTACAAACACCACAGTGCGTGTTAAGTCTACAAAGGACAAAGGCCTTTGTAGACTAAAGGCCTAAAATATGTGGAGTAGTGCATGATGGCTTAATACTTGTGTCAAAGTCTGCCTTAGTACCTCTGAGCATTCAGAGACAGAAAACCAGCCAGCTGAAAATGAAGAAACACTCATGTCTTTAAATGGTGACTGGGACTAGGAGACTTCCATGAAGATCAAGAATAGTCTCTAATTTTTTCAGAATCATTGAGTTAAAGAATTTTAAGATTGTAAAGAGCTTTGACATCATCTAATACTATTATCCACACCTCGCATATAAAATTCCCATCTTCAAATTTTTCTTTTTTTAAAAAATTAATTAATTAATTAATTAATTTTTGACTAGGGTCTTCGTTTGGGGTCTTCGTTTCTGTGCGAGGGCTTTCTCTAGTTGCAGCAAGCAGGGGCCAGGCCACTCTTCATTGCGGTGCGCGGGCCTCTCACTATTGCGGCCTCTCTTGTTGCGGAGCACAGGCTCCAGACGCGCAGGCTCAGTAGTGTGGCTCATGAGCCTAGTTGCTCCGCGGCATGTGGGATCTTCCCAGACCAGGGCTCGAACCCGTGTCCCCTGCATTGGCAGGCAGATTCTCAACCACCGCGCCACCAGGGAAGCCCCAAATTTCTTTCTTGATGTTGACAGACTTTAAGTGAAGGAGAGCCTCCTATTTGAGAACTTCCCTATTCTACTAACGGACAGTTAAATTTTCTCTGATTATTCCCAAAAGATAGGTCTCTGGAACTCCACATTATTACATTACTACACTACTTCCTTTATATGTGGCAACTCTTTAAATGTCAAAAGATACTTAACATATATGCACACTAAATATATTATATTTATCAGACTAACCATTCGCAATTCCTTCATCTCTTTCTTGTATGACAAGTTCACCCTCGTCCCTTTCATCAAAATTCTTTCTATTAAGTTAATGATTTTTTCTCCTCCTCATTAAACTGAACACAGATTTCCAAGTGTGAAAAAATAAAATTATAACATTGCATATGGTATTTTTTTAAAGCAATCCTATCAACCGCTCATGTTTGAACTCATAATACACAGGGATTTAACCACATAAACTGCAACCAACTCAAGTTTCCCTTACTTCATTTTTGCAATTATTTTTAATATAAATATAAGATTGTAAAGATTTCCATATTTTCCCATCTTGTGTTTTTTGTCCCAAAAGTCCAAGATCATTTGTATACTGATCTAGCAAACCACCATTTTGCTGTCCCTCTCAAATTTCGATCTCCTACATATCTGATAGGTATGTGTTTTAACTATTTGTATAAGGCATTTGCCAAAATTAAACAGAATAGGCATAAGAGCAGAATTTTCTAATATACACACAAAAATATTATTCCTGGGTAACATTAGTCCATGCAACAGAATCTAAAGCAGTTATTTATTCAGCTATGAATCTGATCAGTCTATGATTCTCTCCCTTATACAAATAGCGATCATCAGAAACTACCAACAATGTCTAGCTAAAATCAAGAAACCACGTATTTGAAATCCATTAATCCTATAAGAACACAAAGAGGTGAATCTCTGTTGCTTGTTTTATGATGGCTGTTTTCTAAGATTCTAAATCAGTATCAGTCTAGTAATATTTTCTAGAAAGGGATAGACATCAAGCTTGTTAGTGTATATTTTTCAGAGTATAATTTTTATGTCTTTGTTCAACACAATTTAAATAGTTGTTTATTTTTTTCTAAATATATATTTCTATCTCTTATGAAATAACTGGAAGAAGATATAAAAACGTCCCCTGCCCCCATTCAATTTTCTTTTCCTACTTAGGACTACTTCTCTAAAACTTTTAGTAAAATTAATATTATGTATATGTAGTATTAATTTTATTTCATTACCTCATATAAAACTGTTGTGTTTCCGTGTAGAAGAGGTCCATAACAGATATAGGAATGTCCGACAACCCAGCCTAAGTCAGAAGCTGCCCACCACACCTAAACAAAAAGAAGATAATAAAATGCATATATCTTAACCGGAGAAATGTAATGTAATGTGAATTTAAAACCATGACTACCTCTCCAGGTTTAAGTCCATATATAGAAGACATTGACCAGTTAAGCATTACAGCGTATCCTCCAGTGGGCCTCACCACACCCTAAAGAGAAAAGGTGAAATTAAAATCAATAGACAGTGTGTTAAAAGATTCTCTCTCTTCATACTGTCCACTTAAGAAAAGTTCCTGTTTAGAGTATTTCATATTCTATACGCTATAAATAACTTTGGCTTTCATATAATTGTATCTGAATCACTATTTCTTTGGCTCCTCCAATAATAAAAACAGAATAATTTGTCCGTATTAGTCCATTTGTAGAATCCATTCTCACAGACCACTCTGGACCTTCTAAAGAAAACATGATTTCACGGAATCACATGCAATAAAAAAAATTTCCAGTGGTAACATAAATTCTCAACATTACAGGGAATTCCCTGGCAGTCCAGTGGTTAGGACTCTGCGCTTCCACCGTGGGGGGCATGGGTTCGATCCCTGGTCGGGGAACAAGGATCCTGCATGCAGCGCACAACCAAAAAAAAAAAAAAAAAAAAAAAATCAAAGACTTAGCATGAAATTTTCAACAATTACATTTTCACACATATTTCCAGAACAAAAATGGAAACTCTCAAAATTAAGTGCACAGAAACGTCAAAGGTAGCTGTGTGCCTAAGATACAGACTACTATAAGGATGTTTATTCCTTAATATTATGAAATAATAACAGGATGCTTAGAGGAAAGAGTCATATTCTAACTGGATTCTTAATACAATGCTACCCTTGTGGTCACACTACCACAGTATCAGAGCTGAGCAGTTCTTTAGTGATGAATTCTCGAACTCGGAGGAATCAATCCTGATGAGTTGGATCTAAGGCTAACAGATTTTCCTTACATTACATTTGGGTAAAAGCAGGGATTGTTACACCACAGTACTATAGTTTCTAGCAGCTATGCTTGACAGTGAACATATTCAATGTTAATACAAGATTAATTTTTGAAAACTGAGCACAAGAGTTATCATAAATAATAACTGATAGTAAATTTAATAATTAATTTCATTCATTGCTTCACTATAAACATTAATCATCATTGGCTCAAAAAGACTTAATGATGTGAATAATCAGAGCAAGAAGGTGAATGCTTACTAAGAAATATGTTATATTTCACTCACAAGTATTTTCAAGCACCTCTCAATAGAGCAACTAGAATTGTTTTGTGAAGAAGATAATTATTTTACCTGAAAGGGCACACATGGTCCTAACTAACGAATGTGCTACTAGGTGAACATTTTTTGGCACAGTTCTGTAACTGTAACACACATACATGAATCAGGAGAATGAAAAAGAAATTGACTTTCTGTTTGTTACTAAAATTGCTGCTCTCCTCAGGTACCACTAATAAAACATAGGTATCAAGCTGTGGAATACATTTTATCTGGTCTCTTGGCAAACATCACAGGCAACTTTGTTGGCATTTGATGGGTACTTTCTAGGTTGTATGACATGGTTAACATGCAGTTGGCTCTCTTGATCACCTTGGGAATATTAGAAATCCTAAGCCCCTGTCAGTAAATTTCACACATGCATTTTTCCCACGTAAACTGAGCAGCTCTTCACCGAGTATACGCTGTATGGTCTTCCACGCATTTTGCTAATTTGTTTGTCCTATTGAGAAGATCTTTTCCTATAGTTCAATACCTTGATGAATTTGATATTAATCAACTTGCAAACACTCTTTTCTAAAAATTTTTATTCATTTGGTAGAGGATAAAATGTGAAGTTTTTTCATAGACAATATGCTATCCGTATTCTTTGATAATTAATGTCAGTCATGATTTCACTTAAGATGTTTTAGAATTTCTCTTCACCTGCCTGTCCCTGTATTTAGAGGTCATTCTTATAAATAATTCGAAATATCATTATAAATGGGTAAATTTTTATATTAAATGAGGGTAAGATTAATCAACTGGAAGTTATAGAAAGGAATAAAAGGCTAAGGAGAAAATAAATGAGTAGTAATTCATTTGTAAAACTTAGAAGATATTTTAAAGGATAGGTTATCAAATTTCTGTTTGCCTCTCAAGTGAACCCTTCTTTAAAGGTTATTTACCAATGTTGCTTTGTCTGTAAAATGGTGGCTACCTAAATCCATTTGACCCCAAAAAAGTTAGACTTAAAAATGAGACCATGCATGAAAAAGTATATAAAATTATACAGGCTAGAATTTAATGTCCTCCTAACAAAATTATTTCCTTAATTCTAGTAATTACTGTTTTTTTTTAAATTTTTCCCTGTGCTAATACCACACAAAAGGCAGAAATGTTAAAAATTTAGAGGTTATCATTGAACATTCTCATTAAAAATAACTAAAGTGGAGCTACAGGAGACAGAAAAGTCATGTCTGTTTATCATTGGTCTTTGATATCCACTTATTTTTATTTTTTTAAAGAATGAGTATAAAAATTTTCTTCAGACATCTTTTTTTATTCATTAATATAGATTAACGATATGAAATATCAGATGACAGTTTTCAATTTACTGGGTATTTGGTATGGCGTAGAAAATAAAACTGCATAATTTCATATTCTCCATGTAGATCTTTTATAAGAAGTTCAAGAGTAAAAAACTGAAAGATTAGTTTTAAAAAGAGAGTTTCTTTATTATAATATTAATATGTGACTAACATTAAGATGATAAAGCATTTCTTGTTTGTAATCGTATTTTCCAGGTAATGATAATTAAAATGCAAAAGATAAACCCTGTTCAGCCTCCGAAAATACATAAACCATGCTCGGAAAAACCTACAAATCATTTTACTCTAGTATGCAAAATTAATCAGAAACAAAAAATGGCATTTCAAAGTATATTTGAAATCTTGAGTATGAGATATAAATATTATTCAACATCAGTGCTTACCCCTAAAACACAAGCATGCTGCATTTCACTCTTTTGAATATGTTACTTTATGTACTTACACCCTATCTACCTTAAAAGTAAAGATAGATGATCTAATATATTTTCAGAAAAGTCCTGTAACCTGCCAATACACTGTTCTAGTTTTTGTAGGATCAGCCGTAATACTTCAAGTCTTCTGGAGAACTTGAAAAACATCCAGGTGGGACTAACACTCCATGTCCCTAATAAAGACATGAAAGTGAATTCTATCTCAGAATAGATAGGTGCTCTTTAAACAAACCACTTTTAATGTATATGGGTATTTTAAAAATTCAGTCCATACAAGTGAAACTAAAGGCTGATTATTCATCATCCAGGAATAGGACAGCAGTTATCACAGACGGTTCTTTATGATTTCCAGTTTAATGAGCTGCCTTTGAAGACAAGGAAAGCCACAAAATGTTATAAACAGGGCCATTAACATAAAACAGAAAACATGTCTATATCAAATGTGTACTGTTTGGTTGCCACAATTAAAAAAAAAATACAGTTGAAATAACACCAGTTGTAGTAGAAGAGAAAGGAAGCTTGAGATGTGTGGTAAGATTAAGAGTTTGTGAGTCTTTAAAATGTTTTTTAATAGATCTATAAAAATCTGAATGGCAAATCTCAAACTATTCAGGTAAGAGAGGTCTAGATAGAATAATCGACAAAACCTGATACTTTCTAAGTTGAGCCCCTCTATCACCCTACTCTGTGATAAAGACTTGTACAAGACAAATATACATATTTACACACATAAAATAGACATTCATTCACACATACATATGTAAATACATATGCGTATATGTCTATATGTACACGTGTATATGCCTATGCTTTGTATGTATGCTGATATATACATTTCAATTCAGTCTGGGAAATTAAGTAAAAACAAAACAAGAAGAAAGAGGAAACAAAAATATTACCTGAAGACAAGAAATCTATCACCAAAGAACAGTTGGAGTCAGTGAGTTAAAAGTATGAGGTATGGTTCTGCTTACTTAAAAAATCCAACAAACCAACAATACTCTTGCTCTTATAGTGGTGTTACAGGTGATATCCCCTCTTCCTAGAATGCACCCTCACCCCTTTTCTGAACCTGGTTAGCTCCTACTTGATCACACAAGTACTTAACAACACTGTGAAAGTGTCACCTCTTCTGGAAGCCATCCAAACCCACTAGGTTTGTGTTAAAAGCCTCTCCCTCCTCTTTCATGGCCCCAAGACCTGAAAACTTCTCTAAGCCTCCGAGCACTAACAACATCCACCTACTGCTAAGTCTCCTCCACCACTCTGGGCACCATAAGAATGCTTTTGTGTCTTCAGCATAGAATAGGCAGTTAATACATTTTCTGACCGATTAAAAGAGTGAACAGTTAAATGAAAAAGCACATGTACGAAAACTATAATTTTTTTAAAACATTCTTCTTTGTTCAAGAGAAACCCTTGAAACCTTCAGAATTTAATGAATCATATTAGTAGAAATGGAATGATTCCATCTGGTATATTTCATCAAACATAAAATCTCTTGCTGTAGACAAGACAATGACTCTGAAGCTGCCTCTATGGAGGATACTTTAGCAGCAGTATAATTTTTTATTGGTCTGAACAACTGTGAGATAAGGGGCAAAGGTGTAGCAAATTCAGCATTTTAACTGCAAGAATTGTACCACAGATTTAAAAAAAAAAGTTCACAGGTTTGACTTTCTCTTATATTTTTCTACAGTATAGAATATGAATGTCACCTAACATGTAGGAATAAAAGTTAACGTAAATTATATAAATTCACATCAGGACAAAGGACTTATCTACCACCCTCCCGTCATGCCTTCTTTTCTAATTCTTTGCTTTTGGTTTCTTTTTCCCTGTGCTCCTTTGGCACTAATTTTTTTTTTTTTTTGGTTATCTCCGTACTTCCATGACAGCAAGCCGGAAGAAGATAAATATGACTATCACTAAATCTCCCACTCCCAAAACGACACCCCATCCAGATGAGAGATTCTTCTATTGTGTAGTTCCTTGAAGTAACTTGAATATAGGTACCCAAACCAAACAGGATAAAAGTGTACAACAGGACAGAAATGTATGCAAAGCAGCTCAGCTGTGGTTGCTAGAATATGTGCAGCAGCTAACAGATTACCCTGTCATATAAAAACCTGACAAATCCAGGGTTGGGAGATGCAGAGATGCAAATATGCCCTAGATATATCTGAAAATTCTAACCAAATAACAGACTGCATTGTGTGTGTCTTATATGTGCCTATGAGAAATGAGCATTTTTAAGCAGAATATTTTTATGGGCTCACAACATTATTTTTCCTCATGAAGATCAAAGATCAAGAAAACAAATTATATGATGACAGGAAATTTATATTTAAATGCTTCGTAAATGCATGTGTGCTCATCTTTCCTGTACTTCTATTCTGGGAATCCCAATATTAAAAATTCAGATCCTATTAATTCTGATTATGCCTACCAAAAATGAAGTGAGAATCTTATGAATAAAGAGGCATCTGGATATTTAATATCTTGTAATAACCTATAATGGAAAAGAATCTAAAAAAAGAATATATATATATATAAAACTGAATATATACATATATATATACATATATATATATATAAAGCTGAAACACTTTGCTGTACACCTGAAACTAATACAATATTGTAAAGCAGCTATATTTTAATTTTAAAAAAAGGCATCTGGGAGCTAACTGGAAAAGTAGGAGATTATTTAACAAATATTCTGATGATCTACCATGGCCCCATTCTAAGGTTAGTGCCATAGTGGATTCAAAGATGTATGAAATATATTCTAAGACCTCAGAGAACATGCAATGTTATGAAAATAAGTAAATAAAACTATATTAAAAAGTAGAATAAAATAAGTGGCATAAATATTTGTTGGCAACATATAATTTCAATGCAATTGAAATTCTAAAGTCCACTGGAGGGTTAAGGGAAATGTTTCTGAAAGACCTTGAGAAACGACTACTTTGTCTTGCCATTCTGCATGTCCTACTCTGTAAAACCTACTCGTTCCCGTGATTTAAACATCATTCCTCTACAACCAATGACGTTCCAAGGGTCTATCTGCAAATCTGTATGTATTCTTGGACCCAGACTTTCACTTCCAGCTACTGGCTGGGCATTCCATGTTAATGTCCCAAGGATACATCATACTCAATATGTCCAAAACCTCCCAGTTTTCTCAGCCCCAAACCATTTTCCTTTGTTTCTACTTTAGTAAATATTCAAAACCACTCTTCTACATTCTCAGGTTCAAGGTCTTGGACTCCTCCTCTGCCTTACTCTTATCCTTGAACCAAATCTGATTGTTCCCTAATAAGTTTGCTGTCCTAAGTAAGGTCCTAAACTAAACACAGCCTGAAAAACCAATCTCCTTGTTTCCATTATGTGTATTTGCCTATCTTCTCAACAAAACGTTGCAAGGGTTACCTTCCTTCATATCTTTCTCTCTTTCTTAAGAAGCATTAGTGCTCTCCATTCCTTACATACAGTATAAAAACTAAATTTCTTGGCTCAATTTTAAGCAACTGGCCCCCGCCTATATATCTGGCCATTTCTCTTCTTTATCTGCACCAAATGCACTAGCCATCCTGGAACCTTCCTTACACACTCCTGCCTTTGCTTATGTCGACCCAATCTATCTGGCATGCCCTCCTCCCTATTATGTCACCTGATGAAGAAGTTCTATTCATCCTTCAAATGTCACCCTGTCAAGTGCGTTCCCTCACATCTCCCTGATAAAATAGCACTCCCACTCTTTCTATCACCCTTATCCTGCTTTATTTTTCTTCATAACACATCACAGATTGGATAGTTCTTTATTTGTTTACTTCCTGTGTCTAGCCATAGAATGTAAACTTCTAAAAGACAGATATATATTTGGGTGCTCAGTAATCTTTGATGGATTAATGGAATTTAATCCTTCAGACAATCTCATCTTTTCTTCAGGAAAGCAAGAAGTAGGGTTGCCCTCTTAGGGCAAGGATCACAGACTATCTTACATTATCTGTGTTGATATATATTGCAGTCCCACTACGCTGAAGGGGCTGTGGTTTACTCATATTTTTATCTCTTTTAGCACCTAATGAACACTCAATAATGCATACTGAATTGAGCTAAATTCAATGTGAATAGAAATCTCCGAACAATTAAATCCTTCTCCAATCTATAGAAATAGATTATCTTCAGGATGGTACTACATTAAAAGGAAAATGAGGATGATTAAAACATCAAACAATCTTCAGTTTGGGCATCTAGGAATCCCACAAAGAACTTCTTGACCCAGAGAAAACCTGGAATAGCTAGGTTTCTTCCTTATTTGGAACCACCACTTTTCAGATTTAATGCCCTGTATATTACTTTTGTTTTATTTCTACTACACTAGCTGAGTCAGCTTTGAGTTGATGACAAGCTCTTCTTCGGCCCTCTCATAAGGATCCCCAACCAGGCCACAGTGAATTTCAGTGATTTAAAGTCTTGAGGTGGCACAAAAGTTTTTCTAAGATTCCTTCACGCTTTTAAGGAGCTAAATTGATTTTTTTTATTTGGTTAGGTTATACTATGTTTTCAGGGTCAGTGGTTTCATCTCATGCTGATACTTATATATTAGCTTATAACTTGCTGAGTCCCCTTTTATTTTACAGCCAAACGTTCATATGGACTCTATGTGGCTGGTGCATAATGCAGAATTACAAAAAGTGAAGGGTAAGGATTGCATCCAGCAGATCATTTGGACTGCTTAAACAAACAAATCTTAGAGTCTGCAATATAAGAAATATTTATTTTTCAGATGACCAGAGTTCTTAAAAAAATCATAGGCTTCGATTTTACAACAACACAAATATCTTCATGTATATGCATTAATTTATTTATGCACGCAATAAAAATATGAGTACGAACTACATATAAAACACGATGGTAGACCAAAATGTAATAAAACATGGTCTCTGTACTCAGAGAAAATATATCCCTCTACCAAATGTTCTCTTTTTCACAAGCAAGTGAATTTTATATAAAACGTCTTAAGTCTTAATTTTCCTTTATTTACATCTAAACTAACAGAATCTCTATTTTAAGAGTGTTAGCCGGTAATTTTTCAGAATTCTGATGCTACAGAGGTCCGATATTAATAAAGAGGCCAATGCCCTATAGGATTCAAGTGATTGTAAAAGTCCCTTTGCCTGCTAACATTCTATGATTCAATGAATATTGAACTCCTTTATAAAGATGAATAGGAAGATGATATCACAAGTCTTTGTGAAGTTATATGAAAAAACATTATTATTTAGAGATACTAGGCAAAAGCAGTATTTGTTTGGTATCTGACACATTCAGTATTATTGACACTTTTGACTTTGTTTTGTGAAAACACATTTCGGGGTAAAAGACTTAAAAAATCTTTGAGTGTCTTCAGTGCTGCAAATCAAATAGTTCAACCCCCTGGATTAAATTCCCTGTGGTTCAGACTGTCTAGGCCAATTCTCAAAGTTGCATTTTTAATGATAAACTGAATTCCTCTAAATCAAAAATCAGTTTTCATACTGTATGAAAGTTATGCCTCAATTTAAAAAATAAAAATATTTCATTTCAAATATATTTTATAAAATTTTCTTAAACCAACTGATATTCAATCAAATATATATTATTTTTAAAAGCTTACTAAAGCAATTGAATATTGCTGATATTTGTGAAGATTTTGAAAGAAATAAGGACAAAGCATTTGACATTAAACATAATGAATATTTTTATATATTTAGACACAATATGTCTTTAAGATATAAAGTACTTTCAGTCAGTAGTCAAATATTCTCGGTGCAAAAAAATCTGCCACTATAATTATCCCTAAGATAGTGCATACCTTTGGCAACCCCGTTGTTCCAGATGTGTAAAGAATATACAGCGGATGTTCGGAAAGAACAGGAACACAATCATGTGACTGTGCTTTTGCCATCTCTTCATCCCAATCAAGGTCACGACCTGGAGCCAAAGGAACCGGCTCCTACAAAGCAAAAATATAGGAATATGCACTGAACAAAGGAGATTAAATCAGGAGAACACTGGAGAGTAGCTAAATCTGTATTAGTCTGAGCATCTGACTGAAATCTAGGCCTATAGAGCGCTAAATATCAGACTTAATGACTCAGTATCTCAGGGTCACGAGTTAAGATAAATGTTCATAAAAAAATCCAACAGTTTGACGTTGGCTTCAACTAAACTTACAACAGAAAATGTTTTATTCAAACCTAGAGATATCCTTAAGAAATTCAAAATGATGCAGGCATGATTTCATCAACAGTCAGAGCTTAACTAACAGAGGTTCATGCTTCTATAAACGCATGTACACTAACACCTTTATAAGCTAACTTCTATTTTCTTTTTGACCTGAAACACACACTTTATTTTTTTTAATTGGGGTATAGTTGCTTTACAATGTTGTGTTACTTTCTGCTGTACAACGAAGTGAATCAGCTATATGTATATATGTATCCCCTCCCTCTTGGACCTCCCTCCAATCCATCCCCCCATCCCACCCATCTAGGTCACCACAGAGCACCAAGCTGAGCTCCCTGCACTATACAGCAGGTTCTCACTAGCTATCTGTTTTATACATGTTAGTGTATATATGTCATTCCCAATCTCCCAATTCATCCCACTCCCCCTTCCCCCACCCCGTGTCCACACGTCCATTCTCTACACGTGTGTCTCTATTCCTGCCCTGCAAATAGGTTCATATGTACCGTTTTTCTAGATTGCACATATGTGTTAATATATGATATTTGTTTTTCTCTTTCTGACTTACTCTGTATGACAGACTTTAGGTCCATCCATGCACCCCAATATTCACTGCAGCACTATTTACAATAGCCAGGACATGGAAGCAACCTAAATGTCCATCGACAGATGAATGGATAAAGAAGATGTGGTACATATATACAATGGAATATTACTGAGACATAAAAAGGAACGAAATTGGGTCATTTGTAGAGACATGGATGGACCTAACTTCTATTTTTCATAACCTATTTCTTTTACTTTGGAACTACTGTCTTCACAATGAAATCTCAACTAACCCACTAAAATTTCTCTTTATACAGGGCCATTTAAGAGTAATACTGTGGCCATTTTTCCAAATGAGAGAATATTAAATAACTTTCAGGGGTGGGGGAGTAATCTACTTTTGCTTTTTCATGAACAAAAATCAGTTTTGAAGTTAATGAGAGTATGAGACCTACACAAAAAGCTATCCAAGTTTTCCCCCATCTACGTTATTGACTAATATGGTAGAAATGTTTGTTTTCTTTTTTGTTCCTAGAACCAAGCTCTAGTGTTATAAACTTTATAATAATAGAGCCATGAATTAGACAGACACATCTTAAGTTAGACAGACCTCTTTAAAAATGGTGCCAATGAAATAAGCCAGATAGGTGAAGAAGAAGGAAGTGGCTTATGGAAAAATTACTCTAGTGGGGAGTTATAGCTATTTGATTCTAGTTATGATCCAGTACATATCTAGTTATTTTATGAAATGTTGACTAAGCTCAAGATGACACATCAGGAAGTTTACCGTTGAACTTGTTAGTAGGCACAAGGCAAGACTACTCATTCCTCAGTGAAAGTAAGTTCACCACCTAGAGAGTATACGTAGCCATATATGTAGCCATTCACTTCATCAAGGTGAATCCCTGAACTAAGTCCAGAGACTCTGACAGATTTTTAAAAGCCAGGCCATTTCCACGTTTCTTGTTCCCTAATGTTTTGATCAGGGTTGTAGAAACCGGTCACATATTTAAATGGGTACATTTACAAATTAACATTTCAATATAATATCACAAATATGATGCCTATATGAATACGCACATTGATAGACAACAATCTGAGTTGACCTTCATGAAGGGGAAGTTTTAGGCCCAACTGGTTTCTCCAGCCTCACCTTGAATGTGCCCTGGATGTGCCATTTAGATAAATAAAAACAGATAACTGTGACCAAATTGTAAATTTCCATTTGTTTTTATGTATCAGATAAACACAACTAATTTCAAATTATCAAGCCCTTGCCATCACAATTACGGACCTATAAAAAAAATCATAACACTGTGTAATAAAAAAGGTCAATTGATTAATCACAAAAATAATTGCAGATAAAATAAAATGAGGACTTGAATGAATGGTTATTCTTTAGGCTAAGAAATACAGAAATGTATATAAATAAGATCTGGTGAAAGGAAGAGAGGGGAAAAATCAACATTAGCCTTTACATACATGCGTTTACTTCTATAGACATGTACTTCCTAAATGTTATCATTCTTAAAATGCAGTCCTGGGGGAAGGAAGCACCAGGGGTGACTGATGTGACCTCCCAGTTAAGCCGTCATTGCTTGCCTGAGGCTTAGGAGTGGCAGCCAGGTTTTTATTTCCTCTGGCAAAAATGCAATCCTGGTTAATGAAATGTATCACCGAGCCTCATAATTTGTGTCTCTCTAAGCTCAAGGCAAAGCCAATCCACTGGGCTTAATAACTGCCTCAACAGCATGTCAGATATGAAGGACAAGAGTCATCCAACTGAAATAAAGGAAAGTCAAAACAGAGGGAAAGGTTTCAAGAAAAAGAAGGAGGGAGAGAAAGGGAGCTAGTTATGGGAGGGGGGAAGGGAAAGTGGATCTTTACCTATCAAGAAGGAAGAGAAGCCTACTAACTTTTTGTTTTTAATCAAGTGTAAATAGACTAAATATTTATTTAAAAGGCAGAGATGGTCAGATTGGATAAAAAAATTAAGGCCCCAAAGTATGTTATCTATAAGAGAAAATGTTTTAAAATATAAACACATTACTGGTTAAAAAGAAAGGGATGGAAAAAAGTTACACTATGCAACAAAAAGTACAAGCAAGATTATATGGTTATGTATCAAAGTAGATTTTTACAAAATACCAAATGATAATGAAAATGAGCAACTGGAACTCTTGTAATTTTCTGGTGGAACAGTAAAATGATATGTCCACTTTGTAAAATTATTTAATAGTTCTTTATCAAGTCAAATATACATCTAATACATGAATCAGCAATTCTACCCCTAGGTATTTACACAAGAGAAATGAAAACACAGGTCCACACACAGACTTGTACAAGAATATTCATAGTAGCCTTAGTCATAATAACTCCAAAGGAGAAATGACCCAAATATCCATAAATAGAAGAATGGAAAAACAATTTTTGATATATTTATGGTATGAAATACTACTCAGTAAAAAAACAATAAACTACTGATACATGCCACACAAGGAGTATATCTCAAGAACATATTGAACAAAAGAGGGTAGACACAATAGAGTATATATGGTATGCTTCTATTTATATGAAGCCTGAGAATGAACAAAAATAATCTATGACAATACAAATCAGAAAGCATTTGCTTCTGGGGATGGGGAATGGTTGACTGGAAAAGGAACAAGTATGGAGAAATTCTATATCTGGATTTGGATGGTAGTTACCCAAGTACATGCAATTTTGAAAATGCATCAAACTGTACTCTTATGATCTGTCCATTTTATTGTATGTAAACTATATCTCAAAAATTAAAATAATAATAATAATAATTTGAGTACCTACAATGTGCATATTATATTAAGATGTGAATAATGCTGAATAGAGATAGTGTATAAAAATTAATAATAAAAAAAGAGGAAAAAGAAGATATTTGCCTGAGAAAAATCTGAACAGGAAACATTCATATCCATATCCAATGTATTTATAAAGTAAAAGAAAATAGCACATATCTTGTTGGTTAAAAGTCATTAAATTGAGTTTAAATCTTGGCTCCACCACTTATTAGCTGTGACTTTGGGCTATGACCTCTCCATGACTCAGTTTCTTCATCCATAAAATAGGGACAGTAATAACATCTACTTTATTGGTTTATAAGAATGTAAGAATTAAATAAGGAGTATCTGAAAGTACTTAGTGCTTAGCATTAAGTTTTTTGTAAATTCTACATGAATTCATACATGTGTGAATAGTACACACACACTAAACACTTGTGTGTGTTTGTTCCTACCCTTCCTCTAACCTTCTCTTACCCAAAGCCTTCTTTATTACTGACTTTGCATTCCCTGATTGAACAGCAACAAGCCTTTTTTCAAAACATGCTGGAGGTCATCTGAAAGAAACTTAAAATTCTTCTTCGAGACAGTAAAAATATTAAAATCATTGAGGGCAACAGTTCATGAACCACAGACTACTAAAACTACACAGGAATTTAACGTGGTAATGCGAATTGCTAGGTGGTAATCAAAATGAGAGAGCTTTAATGCTCTCTGTTCTTACATCTTGTCATTTAAGCATTTTCCACAGATAACCTCTCAAGAGTTCTACAAAATTATACATGATTCTTCACACACTTTCAATTTTCCTTCTGCAAAAAATTTTAATCTGCTAGAAACCCAAATTGGTCCCAGTATAAATAGCTGGAGACTTAGCTTGGATGTAGAAATGAGGTGATCATTAGGGCAAATTTGCTAGAAAAAGCATTGTAAAATATAGTCATTGATGTATTTACTGCGTTTCCTTCCTTCACAGATCACAGAATAATTTACCTGTTTAGAATATTCATATTTTGTTTTCCTGAACATAGTTTTTATTTCCAGATCAATTACTTTTTCTAAAGTTTTTAAAAGACATTTTAAATGCAAATTAATCAAGACTGGGTAGCTGAGAGATTAAGCATCCAGTCAGAGTATACACATTCAGATCATGACCTTGACAAAACTTGCAGGTGAACCACATTGCTTAGAAATATCGAAAAAAATAAGAAAAAGTTATGTCATGAATGCATATATGTAGATACTAGTTTATCCTTACATAGGCATAAGGTAAGTGATATTTAATATAAAATTAATAATGTGGTAGTTTTCTTACGGTTTTATAACTTTGCTTTCAAAGAATTACATTACTATACAGTATGCCTCTTTCTCTGGTAACTGGAAAAACTGGGTATCAGCCTATCATCACAGGTAAGTGTTTTTTTTTTAAATTTAACAGTGTTTCTAATACTGTAGTATGAATATGACTGTAACGCCATATGCCATAAAAACTGTATAATTATTCACTCATTAGTGTGTAGGCTAGGCTACCATGAAGCAATCATATTGCTGCTGCTTCTTTATCAATGCATGAATCATTATACCTAAATATGAATTTCTTTTTCACATTATCTTTTCATTTTTGATGTTTAGTGTTGTAATACGTAGAATATCTACAGTGTTTTGTATCATATAAGCCAATATTGATGCAGGTACTGATAGACAATTCATCTTGTAAACAGATGACGTAAACTTATGGTATGAGTAAATATAGTCATAAATCTACTTTCTCTTCCTTATGATTTTTTAAATAACATTTTCTTTTCTCTAGCTTACTTTATTGTAAGACAATACAGTATATAATACATATAACGTGCTAATCAACTGATTATGTTATTGGTAAGGCTTCCAGTCAACAATAGGCTATTAGGTAAGTTTATGGGGGAGTCAAAAGTTATAAGCAGATTTTCAACTGCCCAGTGGGCCAGTGTCCCTAACCCCCGCATTGGGTCAACTGTATTATTATTATAGTTATAATGTAAGTTAATAAAGGACACCACAATAGACTACACATTAATTCTAATTCATTAATATTACAGATACTCCTATGTTCCACTCTTTTTGTTTTAAGCTCATTTTTTATAATGACAGAAAATATCATTCTTTTTTGCCAAAAATAGTGACATTCCTGAAGTATTGTATATTCAACAGTTTATAAATCAAGCGTTCCTTTCAAATGGTCAAAAAGAGTCATCCTTAGCACATCACCATAAGCAAGGACCAAATTCAATGTTCAGATTACCATATTTGGACGATTATAAATGAGAACTTTATCTGGCTTGTGTTGTCCTATTCTCAGAGCTTCTTCTAGAAGTGGTATGTATTCTACCTTCCTTCCAGGTTCAATGCCAAATGATGCTGTAACAACGACCTTGGGCTACAATGAAAAATAAGTAAATAAATACATGAGAAAGCTTAACCATCCTAATTAAGGTAACCACAATATTTCAGATGCAGGCTGACAATTTAACATTTCTTAAGAAACGTTTGAACGATTCTGTTCTCTATTAAATAAACGTTCTGAAAACCAATAAGCTATTTTTAAATGTTATAGCCCTAACCACTTCCACATAAATCTCACTTACCTGTCTAGAATTCCACACTTAATGATGCTTCTGGCTAATAAACATGAGCTGTTAAAAAATACTTTTGAAAGAATTCATTAAATCAGGTAGATGTAAATTTGCCATGAACCAGTGAAATGGAAGCCTAGGGCCCCCTCACTTGCAGAGGCCTGCATAACAGCTGGTTGTTGCTGAAGTTGTAGCATTTCTTAGTGGGGGGAGACCCAGCCTGACTGCTATTAGGAAGCATTTCTAAAGTTTTTTATGTAAGCATCCTGCTTGAACACCTAGAGAGACCTCGGAGGAAGAGACCTGAATCTCCAATAATTATTTTATCATTCTTTTCTCATTCCAAATACATACTCATTTTCACCAAATTTTATATTGTAATTTTGTTATATTTTTCTTAAAAGGGCCCTCATTTAAGTTTCAAGCCCCACAAAGCCTGAACATGCCCCCGTCATTAAGACACACTTGGCACTCTTCTTTACCTGACAACTTGCTAGTCATGCTTCAAGATATACACAGGTGTCGCTAAAAGGCTTAGGATCAATCTTCCTTCCCTGGTAGATTCTGAACAGGCCTCAGATATCCAACTATAGTCAAAGTGTTCCTTTGTCCCCACCTCTGCACAGGAAGCTCTCCAAGGCCAAATTTGGACCTTGTTACCTCCCTGTCTCCTATGCCTGTTACAATGCTTGCCATACCATAAACTCTCAACAAATATTTGTGGCACTGAACCAAAATTCTCGTTAATCTGCAAAACAAACATATCTTTGTTCTTTTAAGTACACTGTTTCTTCACGGAGAAACCCAAAGCAAAGGAAACAGATAATAAATTACTCAGGAGAAAGATAATCAGTCCAACATAGTGCACCTATTCCTGAATTTTGATTTCTGGTTACAATACATTTCATCTAGGGAAGGTTTATATAATGTCAAATATATGCATATATAGCACTTTCTGGTTTTTAATATCATTTAATATTCATGGAGCTGAGGCTCAGTGCAGTTGCATAGCTTGCTCCAGGTTAGAAGTGTTGGAATCAGAAAGAGGTCCAGTACTGACTGATTTCAGAATCTTCCTCTTTCCACTATTTCAAGCTGCCTTTTAAAAGAAAAAAAAAAAGGAAAGAAATGAAAAAGTAAAACTTGTATCCTTTTTTAATATTTTTAAAGGTCAGACATTTGAGTATAATTCACATTTTAATATCTGAAGTATGTACAAAAATAACCCCAAATAACATTCCCTAAGATTAGAATTCTGAATTCTGAATAAATGAAAGTAAGTTACACATCAAATTAAAAACATATATAGAATATATCAAAAGTTGAATAATTTAATAAAGTCATAATTAGATTCTTCCTCTAGAAAATAATCCCTTTCACATTTCTATTAACAGCCTTTTATTGGAGGTTTTATTCCATCTCAAGTGGACTACATTCTTCCCATCTTCATCTGTTAAAATAAAACTTTTTCTTCGGCCTAATTAGTTGAAATTTACGACATCAAAATCATCCCTGCTTTCAATTATCATCCAAATATCTCAGGTATGTATCTCTATCTCCATCTCCTCGCCATTAATTTGACTTGCTCAATGGACCCGCCCATAAGAATATGCACTTACTGCCTAAACTCCTTAACAAGGTTGGGGGTGGGGGAGGTGTTTATGTGTGTGTGTCTTATGGATGAAAACTCCTCCAGTGATACAGCATAAGTTTTATAAATTCTTATTTTATATATATATATATATATATATATATATATATATATATATATAAATTTTCCCACATCATATAAAATCTGTTTAAAAAGAAACAACATATCTCATACCTTTGCCCAAATGGTGTTTAAGATTTCTGTAGCTGAAAAGCTAGAGTCTATAGCTTCCTCAGAGAAGTCTCCAATTGCCTACTGATTTGCAGATCAGTGACTGATATTTCCCCCTAGATTTCCCGTCATAAGTACTAACTCAACATGTTTATAAAAAGAGAGAAAAAAGAGAATCCAGCCAGTTAGTGTGCAAACCAGCTTCCTAGTTCTAATAACTGAACTACTACCAGATGAAGTCAGATATGTAAAACCTCACTCCATGCCTAGTACTCTGGGGACCCTCAATATATATTAGTTTGCTTTTTTTTTGTTAAGAATGTTTCTCATCCTGGGCTTGTAAAACTCTATAAAGGTCAGTCATCTCCTACTCCCATAATGACCTTCCTTTAATCTTCCCACTGCTGTCCCTCTCCTGCACATTGCCCACTAGCCACTGATTCACAAAGAGACCACCTACCAAAGGTTCTCGTTCTAACCTCTCTCCCACTCACATCATGTTGCAAGACTTGCCTCCTCTTAACACTGCTTAAATCATGACCGTTACCTGCTCAAAAATTTGACCGGTCAGCATCTACAGGATGCAATTCAGACAATAACTGCCTTTTCAAGCTCACCTTCTCTCCCTCTTCAATCACATTGGTCTATTTGCTGTCCTTTAAATGAATTTTTACCCTTACCTGCCTCTCATGCTAGACTCTTAATTCTTTTCTAGCCTTTTGGATTCCACTATGTCATTCTCTTTAACTAGCTGAATCTTAGCTAAGATGTAACTCAAATCTCACCTCCTTCAGAAAGCCTTCTTCAGCCACCCCTACTAAAAGATATCATTCCTGCCTCTAAATCAGGGATCTGCAAACTATGATTCAGAGCCAAACTCTGCCCAAATTACATTCTGCAAAGTGTTGTTGGAACACTGCTTTGCCCTTAGTTCCTGCAGTGTCTAAGGCTGTTTTTGTGCTACAACAGCACAGCTGAGTAGTTGCAACACAAACCATGTAACTCGAAATGCCTAAAATATTTACTATCTAGTAACTTACAGAAAAAAGTTTGCTGATTCCTGCTCTAAATTCATAGAATCATAACAGCTAACCTTTTTTTTTTAATGAGTATTATATGCCAGGCACTGTGTTAGTGTTTTAATTCAATATCTCAATGATATTTCACAACAGCCTTTCAAGTTTGTGATTTTAGTACCCCATCTAAACGTGTAACTTCACCTGTCCCTAACACCCCCTCTTAACCACTGTGCTATAACACCATTCCTGGAAATATATAGATTATAAAACTAGTCATGTGTCCCATCCATTTGATAAGTATCATTTCTTAACCAGTTCCAAGGACAGTACCAGGCATAGAGTGGAAGCTTAATAAATACATGTTGAACAAGTAAATTAGTTATTATTTTTCTTAAATGTCTTACACAAATATATGGCAAGTTAACTTGAAAGGCTTGCACCTTATATGTTATATTCTTCACAGTATCTAGAAAGATGTCTACCACATAGGACTGACTCGAAAATAAAATTTTGGTTAATAGTGTATGCCAAATAAAAAGTAAACTTTATCTCATTCGATAGGAGGATCTAATAAGTACAGGTCACTCTTCGATGGTTCAGATAAATACAGCTGTACTATATGCAGCTACTACTTGATTTCTCCAAATAAAGCACTTACCTTTGCATGATCAATGCGACTGCTTAGTTCTCTGGATGCAAATCCCCCAAATATGAGACTATGGATGGCTCCTATCCTAGCACACGCCAGCATGGTGTACATCGCCTGGGGGATCATGGGCATGTAGATAACCACAGTGTCACCCTTCTTGACACCATGCTTGACCAAAACACCAGCCAGCTTAGAGACCTATAACAACATCATCAGATCAGCAACGTGTTCTCTGTGATAATTCACTAAACTTCTCAGTTACGACAGTAATGCAAGATGATCACCGCCCCCCCCGCCCGCAGTGGATTATAGAAGACCGAGAAATACATATTTGATGATGGTGGTAAGAGTTTAGATGGTGACAATAATAACAGTCACCGCCCCCCCCGCCCGCAGTGGATTATAGAAGTCTGAGAAATACATATTTGATGATGGTGGTAAGAGTTTAGATGGTGACAATAATAACAGGCATCTGGATTATAATAATTGGACTATAAACCAACTTACTATTATTATGCCATATGAATTCCACGGCTTAAATTTGCTTAATTATTCATTCAACAACATTTTTACTAAGCAACTATCATGCGCCAGACATTGTGTTTAGGGTTGGGAACACAACACTGAAAAACAAAGACTTGTCCCTGTGAAGCTTTTATGCTAAAGGGGGAATCTGTCAAGTGAGCAGAAAAATAAAATAATTACAAATTTAGTTACATGTTGGGTTAACTGTTGAAGGAAACAGTTAAGATCAAAAGCCTACACATGATAAAATTTGTTGCAAGAAACCTTTTCATGGGCAATTAGAGCAAGCTGTGGGAAGTATGCCAGATCTAAGTGAGGATCTAAGAAGTTCAACATTCTTTTATTTAAAAAATCTATATTGAGTTCCTATACATCACACACATTGTTTTCTGATACATCAGTAAACAAACAAGACAAAGATCTCTATCAGAGTACTTATGCTTTAGCAGAGGATATGCAATAAATGTAATAATTATATATTATGTTAAAAGATATTGAGTGCTATTTGATGGGGGAATAGAGCAAAATAGAGGGGATTGGGAGTGCAGGGGATGTAATTCTCAATGGGACAATCAGAATAGTCCCCAAAGGGACTTCCATGGTGGTCCAGTGGTTAAGACTCCACACAGACTTCCACTGCAGGGGGCATGGGTTCAACCCCTGGTTGGGGAACTAAGATCCCACAAGTCGCAGAACAGCCCAAAAAAAAGGATAAACCTAAGACAGTGACATTTTAGCAATGACACATAAGAGGTTGAGACTAAGTGGATATCTGTGAGCATACTATTTCAGGCAGAAAGGGCACCAGTACAGTGGTGTAAGGGGGATCATAGGTGATGTGACTGAGGAACGTAGAGGAGACCAGGGGAGCTGAAACGGAAAGAACAAGTGAGAAAGTGGTCATAGATCAGGTCAGAGAGCTAAAGGGTCAGTAGGGATCCACCGGGCAAATGGAAGGACTACGGCTTGGCTTTGAATGTGACTGTTCAATATAGTAAACAGAGGAGGCCTGAGAGACGGAATTAGGCCACACTGCTATTTGAGGTTCCTTTCATTTCACTCTGCCTCTCCTACTTTTTGAACAAGTTCAAAGGATTCTGAATCCTGATCATTCTTCCTTTTTCTCTCTATTCCCTTCCTCTGTGCAGATGGGGAAAGATGTGGTCAAGGTTAAGGGCTCTGGGGAAAGACAGACAGTAACAAACAACTCTCTCAGTGTTTTATCCTGCCCTATATTGCAAACTCTAATTTAGTGCAATTTTTTAAGAGCCCCAAGTTGCCCAGTAGAAAGTTACAAGAAAGATAAATCAAAGTAATATCAATCATGAACTTAAATTCTATTATATGGAGCTCAAGAACCAAGACAAACACTAAACCTTATATCCAAATATCTCACTGTAAACCCTGAAGAAAGTGGCCATGCTCTGCGATCGCATTACTGGGTGTCCTGTTTAAGGTAGATAGGTAGATAGCACTGGGAGAGACCAACGAGAAGAGTTTGTCCTATTTACAGCTATAGCCTTGGCATTTTAAATAGTGTTGAATAAAAAGAATTTTCAACCAAAACCCAATCTAGCAATGATTCAGTAACTTTATAATCCTGTCTTACTTCACAACGTTGCTGGAAGATGTCCAAAATTTTTCTGTCCTCTGAAAGAAATGAAATCAATAATTCAAGACTTTCTTTAAAAGAAGGATCTCACAATGGCTAAATGTAGCCCCAAGATGTATTTAAGGTGGGGTCATGTCACACCTAAAAAAAAAAAAAAATGAGCCAACATATTAAACTTAGAAGGTTTCATAAGCAAATTCAGATTTCCAGGTTCTCTTGAAACACTGGAAGGTCTAGCCACAGTGGGTCTGTGTTCTTGAATGACAACAATCAACTGAACCCAATGATCAGCTGCTGGGTTTGCCATGAACTTGCTATTCCCTAGGGCTATTTATAACAGAGCTTGCATTTTTCTTTCCTTCTGGGTTTAAAATATATTCTTCCACATCCTGTTTATTTTGTAATGTGCTACACCATAGTTCCATAACCATAGAGATGTGATATATACAGATAATTGATTTTTCTCTCATCCATGTCTCCCATTTATATTTTCTGCCTGGTTCCTGCAGGCATCTGAGCTGTTAACCACTGCCTTGAAGACAATCTTCAGTCAAATTAAGCTGCACTATGTCTGTATCACCAATAGATGGTGCCCATTTGACCTTATTAACCTCCCTTCTTGGAGCTACTCCTCAATGTTTAGATACGATACTAACCACACCAAAGTTGCTCTGAAGACAAAAGTTTTATATGATCAATAGACAAAAATATCTTTTTTAGTAGTTTCTGGGGCTAAATGTCACTCCAGTAAAATTTTCCATTGTTACTTCTAAATTTTAAAATATACATATTTATTTTTATAAATATGAAAAGGAATGGGTAAATATGTTTCAGGTAAGACTTCTAATACATAAGCTAATGAAAAATGAAATATTAGCTCATAGCAAAAGATGGGATTGATTTAATATGAAAATATTTGAGAATGTTTCATTAAAAAATATTCCTCATTAATATTATATCTAGTGTTGGGACTTCCCTGGTGGTGCAGAGGTTAAGAATCCGCCTGCCAATGCAGGGACATGGGTTCGAGCCCTGGTCCGGGAAGATCCCACATGCCGTGGAGCAACTAAGCCCGTGCACCACAACTACTGAGCTTGTGGTCTAGAGCCCACGAGCCACAACTACTGAGCCCACGTGCCACAACTACTGAAGCCCGTGCACCTAGACCCTGTGCTCCGCAACAATAGAAGTCACCGCAATGAGAAGCCCGCGCACTGCAACAAAGAGTAGCCCCTGCTGGCCGCAACTAGAGAAAGCCCACATGCAGCAACAAAGACCCAATGCAGCCAAAAATAAAAATAAATAAATTTATTTTAAAAATATATTATATCTCGTGTTGGTTAATTTGGAAACCCCAGAACAGAATACTTAATAGTCTTACTCAGATGCAAAAATAATCATTTTGAAGGTAAGTGTAAGCAACAGCGAGCAATTAGAGGAAATATCTAGAAATCTCAGTCACCTAAGAGCTCATAATCACTCAAATAAAGTTCTATGAAACCAACATAAAGGACAATTTGATTACTGCTATTTCAGGGTTCACCTTGTTTTCATTGGCTTTTTGATGGAGAATTATCAAACGAAAGATAGATATTATCTTTATTCAATGTTATATTCTTATTCTACCATAGGTGCCTGAGTGTAGATTTATAATTTCTATTATTATCCAAAAGGAAAAAAATTTTAACATGTGTTTCATATAACCTACAGTTTTTCAACTGAAGAAAAAATTAAATCATGTGCCACTCACCCAATCCATATTAATCTTTGCACCTTCTTAGAACTATTTTAATTTATCAACTATTTAATAGTCTTATACTAATAGAAAACCACTAAAATTGGTTTTCTTTCTGACATCAAGTGCAATACATAACCCATACAATCATGGTCAGGCCATGATACTCCTCTAACATGAGGATAACTGAGCTGGGGACAAAGCCTGAAGAAATGAAACAAATGTATATATACATATTCATTTAGAACAACAGTGTTTGCCTTTTCCCACTAGTTATTTATTACATGAACTAATTATTATTTTGGTACTAATTTAAAGTTATTTTAATATCGAAGTATCCTGCCATTGATTCAAGTTATATAGTATCTGCTATGTGTCCTATACTGAGGTCAAGTCGGCAGGTGCAAAAATGAGGAAGATATGTTCCTTAAGGCAAAGAAATTCACAGTCCAGGAAAAAATATCATACATAAATAGTAATGATAAAATAAGAAAGTGCAACAAATATTTATGTAATATAAAACGGTATACACATATATTTGGTTTATATATAACACACATATATTTGGTTTAGATGCAAGTAAAAACTTTAAATTTTAGAATGGTAAAATAAAAACATGTAAGCATAAATAATGAAAAAAACTTCAGTAAAATTTTTATGTACTCATTCTGGAAAATCTTCATTCCAAAGAAGAAAGACAAATACCATATGATGTCACTTATATGTGGAATCTAAAATATGACATAAATGAACTTATCTATGAAACAGAAACAGACTCACAGACATAGAAAACAGACCATGGGGGGAGGCAGGGGAGGGATGGATGGGGAGTTTGGGACTAGCAGATACAAACTATTATATATAGGATGTTTAAGCAACAAGGTCCTATTGTATAGCACAGGGAACTATATTCAATATCCTGTATTAAACCATATTGGAAAAAAAGCAGTCTGCGACTTAGTAGAATTTCATGACCAAAAGCCCATGACACAAAAATAAACATTAGTCAAAACTGATCAAGACTATGTTCTATAGAGTAAATTAGCACTTGCTTCACAAACTGCCAGTGTGTCCATCTAAAGAAAATCATGTTTGTATGACAAAGATAGAGTTGGTGTCCAAATTATAGTAAAAACATAACAATCAGAGGCAACCTCAGGGCCATGTCAAAGAAAATTACATGAAAGAGAAGACAAGAGAAAGCATGTTTTTCAGCGGCAATGATATTACTCTGCAAACCCTGGTCGAATCAATATCAGAAAATGCAACTACTTTAAAAATCAATTATAATATCTGAGGAAACAGTTTATTAAAATTGGGGATGAATGACCTGTTCTTCAGAATATATAGAATTTCCCACAGAAAGAGATAATTACCTAAAATACCTGCATTTTACTTTTAAACATATAAGTTAATCATATATTTTGTACATACACAGACATCATACACACGTTTTTGGTTTTTCTTGTACACACAAAGAGAGCCATCAAAAAGGTAAAAATTTATCTCTAATGAATTGTTTCTTCTTTTGGCCATGCACCATCCATGCATCAGGTAAATAAATACCTATGAAAAGAATTAGTTACACTAAAACTGCTTAGGATCTGAAATAATACTAAAACTATCTTTTTGAAAGGAAATCTTTCAGGAATGCAAAATATTTTCCTCTAACATAAGAAGCTTCCAGAAATGTAACTTTTTAAGACAGTGACTATTTATTGGATATGAAATTGAGATAATTCTCATTTAAATATGATGCTATATTAAGTCCATTCAATTGTGAGATATTCCTTTCAATAGCAGGAAAGTGGAGGTGATGTGATGTTATTAAAAGAAGAGAAATCTTTCCTCAAAAGATAAAAGTATACCATTTATATTCAAGAGTAAAATGTATTATTACTATCTAAAACAGAGAATATATGTTCATATTTTAAAACAGAATTCTATTTAAAAAAAGTATAAAGTAGTATTTAATTTTCAAAACAGTTATCTGACAGTGAGCTAGAAAACATTTGCTAACACATTTCCTTTCAAATAATTTTCTCCAAATGAAGGAATAAATATCATTACTCAGAATAATCATTTTTCTCATTCCCATTTTCTTCACAAGTGGGTTTCAATCGATGTTTCGTCATTTTAAGACTGTGTATTTGCAAGCAGAATGAAATGGAGAATTGTTTAATCCACTTAGTTCAGGCTCAAATTAACCACAATTTCAATAATCTGTGAGCTTTCAAGACTAATGTGATTTCAGACTATATTTCACAGAAAATTAGTTCAATCCTACATTTCTCTATGCATATGTGCTCATAGACTTGGTAAGGAATATGCTCTTACATTTCTTTAATATTCATATGTTGTGATTTACAAGTACATCATCAAAATTTATCACATCTTATAAAGGACACTTTGTTCATTTTAAAATAGTACCTCTATGTAACAGTCAGGCCATTGTTGACAGAGAAAATAATCTTACATCAAGGAGAAGTCCAAGGTCTAAAAGAATAGAAAATGTAATTGATGCCTACCATTTCCTCATGTCATGACTACAGAATGTGTAATAAAAAGAAAAGGAATTATAAAGAAAAGAAATAATTAATTATTGCCTCCACTTTTTCCCATTTTAACATCTTTCCACTCTAGGCGTTAATGGTCGAGTAATAATGACTTCCTCCTGCTTTTACTCACTTGATAGTTTCTGCCAAAGTTCCTAATCCTCATGGAATTTGCTATTTGGATCAGGAATTTGCCTGAAAAAGTAAAGGCAGTTCAGAATGGATAGAGCAAGAATTCAGGGTGAAAAAGGTTGTGAGATGGCCTGGAAAGGTATAGTGTCATATACTGTATCTATTAGAGCCTTGTTAAGCTCTGTTAAGTTTAGATTTATCCTAAGTTCAATGTGTAATAATTCAAAAGTGTTAAATCCTCTGTAGAAGTAGGCATTTTCCTTATTCTTGCAATGCAATTATTATTGCAAGATCTAGGGTTGTGACACTGGGGATAAAAATAAATAATATGATTTGAGAAATACTTCATGTAGACTGCATAGGGACTGATGATTGATGGATGCAGGGAATAATGGGAGGAAGGGAAGAAATGGGTCCAGAGTTTTGGTTTTAGCAACTGGTTGGAAAGTGATTTTGTTCACAAAGTTGGTTCCTGGGTTTGAATCAATGTTCCCTGTTAAGCTTGAGGCATGCAGATGGGAAGGTCAAAAGTTTAAAATGGCCTTTGGAGGGCAGAAGACAAAACTTATTAAGGGAATGCTAAAGGAGAAAAAAATACATCACTGAAGCCCCAGTGGATACCAGGGACCATGAATTTGTAGTAAACCCGTATTTTTAGTGAGGTAATTTTCCTCCAACAGGATTCAACATATTAAGATACAGGAATGAAGATAACAAAGAACTGGGTTGATCCAAAATGTAAACTAGATAGCTAGTGGGAAGCAGCCGCATAGCACAGGGAGATCAGCTCGGTGCTTTGTGACCACCTAGAGGGGTGGGACAGGGAGGGTGGGAGGGAGACGCAAGACGGAGGAGATATGGGGATATATGTATATGTATAGCTGATTCACTCTGTTATACAGCAGCAACTAACATAACAATGTAAAGCAATTATACTCCAATAAAGATGTTAAAAAAAAAAAAGTAAACACAGTAGGCAAAATAAAAACAAAGTTTTTTAAATAAAGAATTGGGTTGATCCAGGTCTGGAGTTCCACCACAGAGGTGAGGTAGAACAACAACAGGTAAGACAGGTGAGCATATTAGCAAGAGAATTGTGTTGTTAAAGAAGCTAACCAGGATAGCTGAGAGACAGAAACAGAAGAACTTAGGTAGTGACTACACACAGTCAGAACCATTTAAAACTATGATATTCAAATGATATTGTGTCTAAAAATGCAGACTGTCTGAAAATGTGGTTTTGCTGCATTGTATAGCAGAGGTTTAAAATAGACACTCTGAAAATTATAAGCCCCAATTTACATATGATCTTGACCCTTTCCCCACCTTCCATCTACCAAAAAAGCCAAACTCTAGGGTTCCCTCATGCATCTGTTTCCAGCTGATCCTCGCAAAGCCCTCCTTTTGTCCTTGGGACACCTACGACGTCCCCCTTTCCCTCCACTGTTCACCCCATCCCTCAGCTTATCCCACCTCAGGCAAATCTCCTCTCACAGATCCCTCCATTTAATACATCAACCTCTGTAGCTCTTTAAAATGCTCAGAAAGACCTCTCAAAACTAACTCACTGGTCTCTATCTACCTCTACACTTTCCTCTAATTGAACCTGCTTTTCTCTAGCACCAATATTTCCAATAATTTTTCATTTGTATTCATTTTATTTCCCTCCCTTAATGCCTTGAATTATGAATATTGCAAGAATATTGACTTTATTATTTGTCACTGCTAATGCACTGTATTTCAGCTATATTATGTGTTAAGCAGTTTGGTAACTAGATTGGAACCCAAGCACCACTCAGAAAAGTACCATTCAGAGATATATGGAGAAATATCATACAAATTCCAATTAAAGTGTTCTCAAATGAATTTTTAAAGCATAGCTGAAGTCAAAGTTGATTACTTTCTGTATGTTTCCTAGAGCATTTCTAAAGAAAATATTCCAAGTCCTGAAGCAAGTTTTATTACATTTTTAAAAATATAACCCACCTGGACTGAAATGAAACAAATTTCAACTATTAGAGAAGTCATTTTTCACAATTTTACACTCACATATCTTTACATAGACATTCTAAAAAAATCTAACAAAATGTGGTTAAAATATACATTTTTCCAAATTTATGTTTAAAAAGGTACAGAATCCACTGTGTTTTATTAATAAAGAACATTCAATACAAATTTATGTAAGTCATCTAGATATGGCTATATTCTTCAATGCACATAAAAGCCATGATAATAATTATTGTTCTACATATTTGTATATATAGTCATAAGCATGCAAAATGTAAAACAAAGTTAATATTTTAAAACAGTTACAGTGTGGCTGCTATAAACACCACATTAAAAGGCTAATGGAGAATACTTTTTTAAGTAGCAGTAAGTGAATTAAAACCAGATTCCTTTCTCTTGGTCTAATAAATTGTTTAATGCTGTGTTTCTCAACCTGGGGTCTGTGGACATATTCTCACAGTTGTCCATGAGTCTTCCATGAGAATTTTTTAATTTTGTGTTTTAATTTTGATGATAATTTAAAAAAATAAGGCAAAGCATATTCTGGATTATATGAGCACTCATGCAATTTCACTGTATTTATTCGTATTTGTTTTTTATAATCTCATGTATATTAATTAAAAGCCAAATGATATCACCGTTTTTTATAATAAAATTGTATAATAAAAGGCTTTATGAAAGTTCAAGTACTACTATGTGACAAGAGAATTGAGGCATCATAGGGAACGTGTTGCCAAACTCAAAGGACCCAGGGCCACAGCACTCAAACCATAAGCACCTTGCAATCAGTCATTCCATTCTAGCTCAATATCATTCACTATATGAAATTAATATTGTCAATTTGAGATTGACTGACTTTGTACATTTGTTTTTATCCTGCTTATAAATCAGATACGGCTTTATATATGTACTGAGCTATAAATAAAGGATATTAAAACCTAGTTTTAATTGCACATTTAAAATAATTAAGTCGGCCTTCCCAGGTGGCGCAGTGGTTGAGAATCCGCCTGCCTATGCAGGGGACACGGGTTCGTGCCCTGGTCCGGGAAGATCCCACATGCCGCGGAGCGGCTGGGCCCGTGAGCCACGGACGCTGAGCCTGCGCGTCCGGAGCCTGTGCTCCGCAATGGGAGGGGCCACAACAGTGAGAGGCCCGCGTACCACAAAAATAATAATAATAATTAAGTCAATACAAAAAGTATGTAAGAATGATTTTTCTTTATGAACTGTTTGTATGTCTCAATTTTGAGAGGGGGAAAAATGGTTTCTTTGATTTTTCTTCTCATAAAGAAAGACAAATATAAAAGAAGCAAGAGATGTTAACAGGAACCTTGAATCATTTAGAACAATTCTGCAATGACTATTTAATCAAAGCTTTAATTGAACAAACTCCCCAAGAATTTTTACAGACAGTACCTAAAACATGACAACTAGTCTGGGTACACCAACCACGCTTCCCAGAACTTGCCTGTGTTCCTGTTAACCTTTAATGGTTTTGTTGGTCAATACACCCTAAAAGTCAATCAATATATATAAATGGCTCAATTTATATTGAGAAGTTGCTAAATATCCCAGGAGTGGTACAAGGACATGAGATCATTCCAATAGTTGGGTCTGCTCTCAACAGCATTAAGATCAAAAGGAGGCACACGTATCTTTAAAAAATGAAAAATTCACAAATATAACGCATACCCTAGTAACTAATAAACAAAGCAACATAGATCATCACACATACCAAGAATATATCATAAATATCCATAAATAGATCAAATTTCCCATAAAAACTATATATGATAACGCTAACATAATTCAGCTTTATAATAGAAACAAAATGATCTTAAACCAAGTATGGTACGAGAAAATGAACAATAAATTTTCCCAAGAGCTCCAATCTTCACAGTAAGTCTGCCGAATGCAATATGCATTGATTTATTAACACTTATTTAACTAGTACAAATGGCAAAAACATTAGCATAAAACTGTCAAATGAATTAATAATGTTAACAGCATCATTTCCCATGTGTAGATATTTATTGATTTTGAAAAGTCTTATACGAAAATATTTCACTTCATATACTTGAAATATGATTCTATCATATCTTTATTTGCATCACTAAGACAATCAGTGTCTTCAATTTGTTAATTAGCTTTATCCTCTGCTTGCTATGAAAATTATGTCAGGTGAAATAATTTCATAGTTTCATACATTACTAAAGGTCAGAAACTGAAAGTTGATGATGTACCCAGCTGTCCTAAATTTGGTGACTACACAACAGGTACAGGTATTTGTCAACAGAAAAAGAATAATTGTTACCAATTCCTTGCACTTCCACCTGTAGGAACATATTTTTTTCTTTTTCTCCTCTGCCCCTTCTTGACTTTAGCAACTGTCTGTCTCCTTCCTTTATTCTTCAACAATCTTTCTATTTGGTTTCCCATTTAATTCATCTTGTTGGCCTAATTTAGGCCAGCAAAGACAACCATTTTTTGTCTTCACAGTGCACACCTTCATCATTAACTATGTCAGGTCCAACTCTTGGATAAATCTGCTGCAGACCAGGGACCCTATAGGGAGGCCACCTGTGTATGGGGCACATATTTCTATCTTTCTTTCATGATCCAACTAATGCATCACTTGCACGCCAAAGGCTTCTCTCAGCTACTGGGGCCAGACTGGTCCCTTTTTCCTCTGTGCTAAAAATGTTACTGTTATATTACACACAGTTGCTTTTGTGTTTTTCTTACCAGGCAAACTAAGAACTCCTTGAGGGCAGGAACCACTCAGCTTTCTGAGCCCACTGCCTAATACAATTAGCATTCTATATGCTGAGGAAAACATCACTGAAGATGTTTTCCTTCTCTACCTCCAGCACACCACCTACGAGACTTTATTTTCAGCTATTATTTTCCTCCCTGAACAATTTTTTATTGTCAATTGTAACATTAACAAGTTACAATTATTTACATATAAAATCTGGTATTTACTTTGCCTATGGAATGAAAAGTATTTGTGGTTAAAAAAAAAACCCACAAAAACAACTCCTAAATGCCCATCAAAATCCATCCAGCTACACTACATTTTCCAGCCTTCCTAGAAGCTGATCACCAAATAGGATGTACAGGAAGGTCATGTATAACATTTCTGGTTGTGGGTTTAAAACACAGCATATCTGATCCTCTACATCCTCTTCCCATCCCAAGAGTTGGGACACATATGCCTTTGCCTCAGCTTCAATGATGCAGATAAGAACAAGGAACTAGGGGATGAAGGTACAATAAGATTTAATCTGGGTCATGCCAAACTGAACCTCATCATCTTTTGACAAGAAATGCATTTTAAAAATTTTAAGTCACTATATTATTTGGTACATTTGTTTTAGCAGCTTAACCTTTAACCTAAAATTTTAAAGTTTTTGTTTAACATCTCAATTATTAGGCAAATTTTTAATGATGGTAATTATCCAAATAGTTTTTTGTGTAATATAACCGAAAGAGGGACTTCACTGGTGGCACAGTGGTTAAGAATCCGCCTGCCAATGCAGGGCACACGGGTTCGATCCCTGGTCCAGGAAGATCACACATGTGGTGGAGCAACTAAGCCCGTCTGCCACAACTACTGAGCCTGAGTGCCGCAACTACTGAGGCTGTATGCTGCAACTACTGAAGCCCACATGCCTAAAGCTCGTGCTCTGCAACAAGAGAAACCACTACAATGAGAAGGCTGCGCACTGCAATGAGGAGTAGCCCCCACTCGCCGCAACTAGAGAAAGCTTGTGTGCAGCAACGAAGACCCAACGCTGCCAAAAAGAAATAAAAATTTTTAAAAAAGGACTCTCATTAAAAAATAATAATATATATATATATATATATAAAAAACAGAAAGAAAGAGAACTAAAGCACTTCTAACTAATAGTCTTCCTTTCCTAGGATTCTGCTTGAAAACTACACGGAAACCTTCCCTTGGGGTATTACACAAAAACACCTCAAAAAATGGAGAGCGGCAGGGCATCTATAGGTGGCTGCCCTATAATAGACTTAATGAGACTTTTTGCAAACCCATTAGGTGAAGCCAGAGATCCAAGATAAGATACATATGTGGAACAGCTTCCAGAATCCCATGGCACACACCGTATCCTATCCTTTAACTGCCCACATGCAAGCACATGTTGCTATTGTTAAGGGGATTTAAGCCCAAGTGGTGCACATTCATTTCTTTCCTGGATCATTTGTCATCTCCTGGTTTCCAATCTTGCCCACTATGTTCTCTGCTTCTTCAGAGATGCCAAAGTGATTCCTTTAATAATATGGAGCTTCCTGTCATACTCAGAATAAAATATAGTCTTTACCATGGCCTGCGAGGTCCTACATGCCCTGACTCCTAGATACTCCCCCATCCTCACTTTCAACCACTCTCCTCTC
Organism: Physeter macrocephalus; assembly: GCF_002837175.3. Classification (NCBI taxonomy): domain Eukaryota; kingdom Metazoa; phylum Chordata; class Mammalia; order Artiodactyla; family Physeteridae; genus Physeter; species Physeter macrocephalus. Next base: position 16,124,719 of record NC_041219.1, on the reverse strand, counting down.
ATCACCAGCCTTCTGGCTCTCCAAGTCTATTCTTCCTTCAAGTCTTTGCCTGATATAATTTCCTCCAAATGTTCACATGGTTTCTCCCAGCCTTTATTTGAGTCTATGTCACTGGGTCATCTCCTCAATGGTAAGTAGTTTTCTCTGACAAATCTGTATAAAAGGGCAGCCCAAGTTACTCTCTAGCCTTATACTTCCCTTATATCGTGCTATCTTTTCACTTGTATTGTATTATCTTTTTATTCATAACATATCTCCCCAACTAGAATGCAATTTTCCTGTAGGCAAAGACTTATCATTCACTACTGTAATCCACGGTGTCCACAGAAGTGCCAAAAATATATTAGGTATTCTAAAAGTATGTTTTGAATAAATAAATAAATTTGGCTCCATCACCATTCCAATCCAAGAAAATAAATTCAAAGCAGATTGCCTACTGATTTTATTGAGCTAACTTTCAAAAAGGTCAGAGTTTAACCACCCTGAAGATAAGACAAATCATCTAATAAGAACCTACTAATGAATGATAAATAAATTCATTAAGCAAATGTAAGAATAAAAACTACTACAGACCAGACTTCCAGGTTTCCAAAATGGCCAAGTAAGGTAAATGTTTTAAGCAGAGCTTTGGATGCAGAAAGATGTAAACCTTCACAGCCAGGCAATGTATTAAAATAAAGAAGATTTTCATCCTATTAAAAAATTAAAATTTCCCAATGTAAAAAAAAATTACGGTGTGGAAGAGACAAGTGATATTATTGGAAATAATCATTTATCTTAGACAAGAATTAAAGTTTTTTTTTTTTACTTTTTGAATGAAAGTAGAACTATTGAATGTTCTATTCATGAGCTCATTCAGTATGTAATGTGAGCTTATGCTACAAGGCCTGATTAGGCATTGTATAGATAAAATAAATTAATAAATAAATATTATCCCTATCCTCAAGAAGCTTTTACTCTGGTCAGGAGGTACATTAATAAATAAGTAGGTACACCAATAATGTAGGTACAATGCTAAGCAAAAAATGAACCAGTGCTTAGAGAAAGGTACAAGTAAAGTGGTCTCGACTTCAAAGCATTCTGGCATAAGGGGAAGTGAAAAGAAGTAAGTTTATACTTCAAACAGTAATCTTAATTTCAGAAACGATATAATCTCTCTAAAAACCGGGCTGAGAAAATCCAAAGGGGTTGCCCGTATTGTTGCTATTTTGGGTTGATGTAAACATGATCTTTAGACATTTTTAGTTTTGAATACATCTCTAAACATGGGAAAAAGAGAAGCGAGGAAACACCAAAACGTTGTTTTCTCATTTAATTTATTCCGTCCTATATCATCATTAAATTGGTCTAATACTTATCTTTTTTAATATGGAGTACTCTCAGAATCTAACTAAAATTTCATTAAGTTGAAAAGTTACTCAAATAACGTTCCCGTTACAATTTTGATAAAAATTTAAATCAGTAGGTGGTATATAATCATCTTCAGTTTCAAATGAAATATGTTTCTGCTTAACCACATTATACAACTTTGCATTGTACAAATTAGTTCGCTAAAATAACGAGGCTTATGGGAAAATTAGATGAAGCCAGTCCACTCAAAAATCAATGTAACTAGAGCCTTTTAACATACATAAAAGTACTAACACAGCATCATCTTCAGTAGATCATTTATAGCCTTAACACCGGGGGTCATGCTTGCTGCTTTAAGATATTCTACTATAAGGCATTTGCTTCCAAATTTCTTTCCAAAGGATGGCTAGTCAAGACTAGTAGAGTATAGACTCTGTCATTAATTATTTTTAAAACAGGGGAAAATATCCTCATCTTTAGAGTCTTAAAACTACTTAATCATCAACACTTGCATTAAAAAAATCTTCATCTTTTTAAATTAAGGTTTTCAGATATTGATAAGATATTCTCTTCAATTGTAAGAAAGTCTCTCACCAAAACTTGCTAACATGTTAACAATACAATAGAAAAATGAATGCACAAAAGATTTGAATGGGCACTTCAGAAAAGTCAAACAACAAACGGCCCAAAAGCACAGGAAAAGGAGCTCAACTGCATTAGCCATTAGGGATAAGGAAATTAAAGCCAAAATGCAATATCACTGCACATTCACTTGAAAGCCCCAATTTAAAAGACTTGGGGGCTTCCCTGGTGGCGCAGCGGTTGCGCGTCCGCCTGCCGATGCAGGGGAACCGGGTTCGCGCCCCGGTCTGGGAGGATCCCACATGCCGCGGAGCGGCTGGGCCCGTGAGCCATGGCCGCTGAGTCTGCGCGTCCGGAGCCTGTGCTCCGCAACGGGACAGGCCACAGCAGAGGGAGGCCCGCGTACCACAAAAAAAAAAAAAAAAAAAAAAAAAAAAAAAAAAAATAAAAGACTTGGTATTGGCAACACCAAGTGTTGGCAACTGCCATTCTCATATACCACCACTGGGAATGAAAGTTGGTACAACCACTCTGGAAAACTGTTTGGCCCTCTATCTGTGCAAACCAAGCATGTGCCTGCCCCATACATCAGCCATCTCACTCCTAAGCACATCCCCAAAACAAATGCACAAATATTGTCACAAAATTTTGTGCACAAACATATTCATATCAGCATTATTTGTAATAGTCCCAAACAAGTCATGACCCAAGTGACCAAACTACAGCCTCTTGCAATGAAATGAAAGAATCTCAAAGAAAAAGTTGAATGAAAAAAGCCAGACACAAATTTATTCAGAAAAGCAAGTAAACTTCATCATAAACAGTGTTTAGATATCCAGATAACAATCACATGAGTGCTAAGTGAGAAATGACTCAAAGGAGACATAATTAGTGCTTCTGGGGGTTGGGAATACTCTGTCTCCTGATCTGGTGACGTGGGTGTGTTCTTTTTGTGAAAATCTAACAAGCTTATACTTATGACCTGTACACTAATCTGAATGTATATTACATTTCAATACAAGTTTAAAAAACTGCATGCTAGGAAAATACATGAACCATTGTAAATTCAATCTCATACTAGCCTCATTCATTGATTTACCAAGCACGAAAAAGGTAATTTGCCGTACAGAGATACACTTTTTAGTGGTGCAGACTGTAATACACCTGAAGTATTTATTGCTTATTTAGGAAGTTTAAGGAAAGAAAACTAATCATTTGCACTGTTGTATATTTTCTCCTCAACAAGGCAACCTCTGGCAGGGCTGAATTTCTGCGTGTTCTGGTTTTTGTGTTTTAGGGTTTTGCTTATGGAAATATTGATGATGTGACAGACAGAGAAATATCAGATTATCTTACCCTGACATGTTTCTGAGAAGATGAAATTCATATTTTGAAGAGAGCTTCCTAAAAGGCAGAGGTTCGAAGGAGGACTTCTCATGGGACATGGCCCTTGATTTCAGAGTAATTTTCTCCTCTAAATTATTCAACCTTCATAATTACAGCCACTGCCATAATTATATTTCAAAAATTACCTTTAGTAGAGATAATAGACATTTTCAGATTGAATTAAATCAGGAAAATTTAGTACACACTGGGTTTCATCAATTTTCCCCATATACATATATTCACGAAAATTTCTCAAATGCCCTTTAGGGGTCATATTTTTGTTTAGTGAATATATACATAAAAATTCACAATTGTTTGAATACTAAAAAAAAAAAAAACCAAACTTACCACACGCAGAGGTAAATTTAACGCGAAATTAGATATAGAGAAAATAAACTCAAAGTAGGAATTTCTAAAAATGATAAATATGTAATATATACACACATATGCAAACATAAACTCACACACACTCCTTTTCTTCACTGAGGTTTGATATAACTACTAATTTGAAAAGAGCTAAGAGAAGGACACAATGAACACTTGTCTCCTGGAATGCAGATCAGAGTTGTTAGTATGGGAAATTCTAGAAAGAAACATTCATCTTGAACTACCAAGCCAAATGTAAATAAGCTAAATTTTTTCACAGATAATAAGAAGTTAGAATTCAGTTGGAAAGAAGATCAAGTTCTACTACTGATACAATTCAAAACTAAAAAGTTCCTGCAATAAAGGAAGCTAGAGTCACTTAGAAATTCTAAATGGTAGCTCATTCACTCATTCTTCCATCATTCAACAAATGTTTTCTATGGGCCAGGCACAATCCTGTGAACAAAACAAAAAATCCCTTCCCCCATGGAACTAACATTCTAAAAGAGGAAACAACACTAAAGAAGATGGATAATAAAATATATAGAATGGTACTGAGTAATAAATAGTTAAATTTTTAAAAGAAAGCAGAAAAAGGACGCATGAAGTGGTGTGCATGGGAACATTTATTTTTAACATGGCCAAGGAAGATCTCACTGAGAAAATAATATCCAGGTACCAGGAACCATAAGATATCTGGAAGAAAAACCATCTCATGCAGAAGGTAGGCCAGTACAAAGGCTCTAAGGTGGGAATGGAGCAAGCCAGAAGAGTTCACTGCAGGAGGCAGGGCGGGGTGGGGTGTGCATTGCAGTTCAGTGGGGCTGGGGAGTAGGTCACAGGAGCCAGATCACGAAGCACCACAGCTCACCGTACTGTGGTCCTGAGAGTCCTCCGGGTCTGGCTCACTGGAGCCCAATCTCCCTACCCCCGGCACTGTGCTTCATTCCAAAGCCACTGCGGCAGCCCTAGATTCTCTCCTCCCAGGATCTCTGCGTGTGCCATTCCTTCTGTCTCCAGGACCCTCCCTCTCCCCACCGTTTGTCTTCCCACTTTGGGTCATTTGGGCTCATTTTAGACACTGACTCTTGCAAAAGCCTTCCTATGCCCTATTAACCCCTGGCTGAGCTGGGTGCTGTTCCATGTGTTTCCACAAAATACAGCACTGCGCCACACAACCTCTGTTACGTTCACATAGTTTTTTAGCTCCTAGAAAAAATAGGGAATGAGTTCATTCACCTGTATCCCTTTGTTCCTAGCAAGGTTTGGCATACAAAATAAGTATGTGTTGAATGAGCGAGGGATCTTGAACCAGGCCAAATCTCTCTACAAATATCTTAGTAAAGGGTTTGTTTTAATTATCAGCTCCACACAAAAGATGACAGTTTAGGAAAAGCTCTACTTCTGAATCATTCTGTAAAATCTTCAGGTCCTGCATGTCACTGAAACATTTTAGTTTGAAATTTGTTGGTTCACTAGTTAATAAATGCTAACTTAAGTTTTACCTCGGCAGAAACTCCCAGCAGAAATGAGACAGTGGGGATTAAAACAAGTACAAAGGCACTTTTTTTTGTTTGTTCTCAGTGGCATTACCCATTAAATCTTTCTTGCTCTGTCTTCTCTACTTAACAAAATAAAAGCCACAGAGAACCAGGAACAGGTAATCGAAGTGGAGCACAATGCCTCCGTCTTTCCTAACAGTCCTTCCTTTAGTACTTTAGAGAAGAAAAGCCTGGGGAATCAGAAGCTGTCAGCAGGTGAGAGAAACAGGCCTTTTAAGTACTCTGATGTCAGGCTAAACTGAAACCAATGAACCAGTACAAATCTCAAAAGGGTCTAAGAGTCTAGATTCAATATTAGAAAATCAAGATGAGTTAGCAGAACGGCTTCTAAGCAAAATGTGTGTGTATATTTATCATATACACTTATTGATTAAAAAGAAAACAACAGAAAATGTGAATAGAAATAACCATTATTTAACTCTTCCAATTTTATGTTTCTAAAGTGTTTTCTTTGACTCTGATGCTTGGTCATGTGTCAAATTCAATATACTGATACAGATAATATATTTATAATGTATAAATAAGTTTCCTAATCAGTATAGCAATTAAGATTAACCAGTATCTTAATATTAACCTAAGTCTTAAGTATTAATAAAATGAGACTATGGCAATATGCCCAAATCATAGGATTAAGTTTTTAAACATAGACTAAACCTGATCTAAAAGCTGAAAATGCAAACATAAAATAAAACAGAATATAACAGGTTATCAGGAAATTTCTGTTATCTCATAATAAAACACAGCCTCAGATGAAAAACAAGGTCATTTGGTAACAGAGTGCCTGAACGCCTCAGCCCCAGCGTGAGCTCTGTCTCTGTACACTTCATTCTGAAAATACACAGTTCCCACTTACAGACCAATGAAATATATCCAACAGTATTCGCAGCATTATTTCCTCTGTTCTGTATTCAGTTGCCCAGTATTTAAACTCCCTTCTTATTAGATTGGAATTCCCCTAGTATGAGTTCTAGAGAAAGGTAGGGCCCCATTCCTACTAAGAAATAAAAAGACAAGAAGACAGTTCCTCCCAACTGCCTGGGGCTTTGGGCACGTAACCTAAAGTTGGCCAACTAGATGTACCTACTCTGTCAATCTAGAAGTCAGGTCGGCAAGTCTACTTACTAGACAATTTGTGGATTCTTAACTTTTCACTGCTGCCCCTTCTCCCTTGGGGTGTGCCGTTCTTCTGAACCTAGTTCTTAAGTCTCCACTTTTCATAAATTCCTCTTATGTTCAAATCAGCTGAAGGTAGAATTTGTTGCTGCAGCCAGGCTGATACCCAGCCTGTGCAAAACCACCTTTTCTCTCTTTATTGTTTGTAGCAACTCAGGATTGGGGCAGTAATTGTTTGGTCTCAGTTGCCTTTCTTGAAATCTCTTAGAAAACTAAACACAAATATTGCTGATGCAAAAGGATGTTATTTCAGAGAGCCAGGGGGAGTTGACTGAATACTCTAAAAATTACATGAAAATTCTAAATGAGGCTTTTTAAAAAAAAAAAAAAAGGGCAAAGAAAGAGAATGTGATTCGAAAAGCCTCCCTAAAAAAGCAAAGACCTCCAAAACCTAGCATGACAGACTCTGCTCAACCAGAAGTTCTCAACTAGTGGTGATTTTGCCACTCCAGGGACATTTCAGCAATGTTTGTAGACATTTTTGGTTATCACAACTGGGGAAGGGGTGCATCTAACTGGGAGACCAGGAATGCTGCTAAAATTCTTACAGTGTACCTAACAGCTCCCCACAATAAAGAATTATCTGGCCTAAAATGTCCATAGTGTCAAGGCTGAGAAACCCTGCCCTCCACTCTACCTCCCTTCAAATCACAAATAAATAAACGCCCTCCCCCAGAGCTAGAATAACTCTCCCACAATTCATAATAACCAAATACTTTTATAATTACTTATGCAATCTCATTTCTACCCCAATATTAAAAGAAAAAAAATCTCATAACTTATCTGTCAATATCCTGATCCATCTGAGAACTACCCAAATGGGAAAAAACTAAAGAAAGAGCAAATAAGGGAAAGTAATGAGCATATGTAAAGAGCTTTAAAGGGCCAGGAAGCCTGAGGGAGTGGCAGGAAATATGGGTTGAAAAAGGGTTGCGTTCATGGCCAAGAATGTTGGGAAATGAAGCTTGGAGGGATGCTGTGATCAGACTCCAAAGTGTCTTGTACATCACAGAAATCCCGATTTTGCTCTCTGAATAACGATAATTTTTAAAGAAAAGATTTTTTACTGGGGTAGAGAAATATGTTGTTTCTTAGGAAGAAAATCCTAGTGTCACTTTAGGTGACAATCTGACAGGAGCAGAGCCTGGTAGTAGGGAGGTTAGGAGGTTAGCAGACTACTTCAATAGTACAAGAGCTGAAGAGAACAGCTGGGCAAAGGTGATGGCAATGTGGATGGAAAAAGAAGGCGAGAGAGAATACAAGCATGTACTTAGAGATTTGTTAACCTCTTCCTTTAAAATAAGTATCTTCCAGTACTGTAAAATATAATTTAGGAATAAAAATACTTTAAATGCATTAACACACCTCTATTTCCAGTGTGCACCAAAAGTACAGTAACATGTCAATGAACTAAGAGAATTAAAGTTATGCAATGAGAATGTATGCTATTTAAATAATTTCTGTATGATTTCCAAATAACATATACAGAAAGTTTATAATATTACCTGCTCCAGGACTTCTTTATAGGTAATAGTGGCTTTAGTATTTGTAACAGGACTGTCATAAATGATAGCAATCTTATCTCCTTTACCATTTTCAATGTGACGATCGATGGCATTGTAACAAATGTTAAGCATCCCTTCCACAAACCTGAAAAATAATTGGAAAGCAAAAGTGAATGACTTTTCAAAATATATATTGTTACTTAACTAGGTTTCTATAGTCCTAGTTTGGCAGAGCTGCCCTTAAAACAGTGTTTCCCCATGCATGTTATGTCAGGTAATGATGGCTGTAAACTATTTAAGATGGTACAGAAGTGACACTTTTAATAAATATATATTTATTTTCATGTGCACAAGAAGAAAATATACCTCGCACTTCAAGGTGACAATTTTGTGGATTTTATTGCTTAGGATGAAACTAGAGTATACAGCACCAAAATAATCTACTTTACGTGGATGAAATGAATTGTATATAAGTGCAGCACAGATGCATTAAGCTGAGAGGGCAAATAGTAGATGCATGACTGAAGTCTGGGTACCTGCTGTAAAAAGACAGGCTTACTGGAAAAATCAATTCTTCTCTGAAAGATGTATATATATGTATGTGTGTGCATATATATACACACACACATATTTGTTTGTTTCAATTAAATGCAATACCCCCAATTTCACAAAGAATAGGTAAGTTCTGCATGTTTGAAATGCTTCATAATCTGAATAAAAATCAAAATGCACATAAAATGTTAATAGCTTTTTAAAAACTTTTCAATTCACCACTCTATCTCAATTGCTGAGTTCGTTCCTTTGAGAAGAAAGACATAATGTAGATAGATGGAGATAATTTTTAAGAAAATATAGCTAATTTTCCTGAGCATGGAATTTGCCACTTTTTTAGAAGAAGAGTATTAGATAAAATATGCAACTATAGTAATGGTCCATTTGTTCCAATGTCAGGCTAGCAAATATTATAAAAATGTAAAATAACGGGAGGAAAATATTGAAGCAACAAGAAAAAGTCCCATTAAATAGCTGAGTATCGCTGTCAGGTCTTCACTCAAAGAGCCCTGTGTGAAATGAAGCAGGGAATTAAGAATGCCTACAGATACAGTGGCAGCAATAAGAAATAACAGATACAGAAGGCAGTAGGAGGAGGAATAATTTAATCAGCATCAAATGACCCTGTATACATCAGTAACGGTGAATATGATGACCTTACAGTACAGCACAATGAGTAATTAATACAATGATTCTGAATTGCCAAGTGCAATAGATTTGATGTTTGCTCAAAAACATTGTCTCTTCTCCTCACCCCTACTTCTATTAAAAATGTTTTGCCTCTTCCTCTTGCCTCCATCTTCATCAGTAGAGAATACTTCCCTTGACTTTGGGGTCATCCATGTGATGTCAGCTCTGGCTAATAAGCAGTCATGAAGCATGCACTTGCTTGAAAGCACTTGACACGACTGGGCTTGCTCTCCTGCACCTACACCCTCTCCAGGAGAAGAGCCTCCAGGTATTACTGCTGCCTCCTCCTCAGCCTGGTGCCAAGAATGAGTATTTGCAGATGGCAGCAGAGCCCAAAAGAAGCAAGGAGCCCAACCCAGCCAGACAGGTGTCTTAGAACAGCGGCCCCCAACCTTTTCAGCACCAGGGACCGGTTTCATGGAAGACAATTTTTCCATGGACCCGGGGGAGCAGGGGTGCAGGGGGGATGGTTCAGGCAGTAATGCGAGGGATGGGGAGCGGCACATGAAGCTTCACTCACTCACCCACCGCTCACCTCCTGCTGTGCAGCCCGGTTCCTAACAGGCCGCAGACCGGTACTGGTCCGCAGCCCGGGGGTTGAGGACCCCTGTCTTAGAATAACATTTCCAGTTGTGTTGATCCCATGACAACCTACAAATTAACTGATGAATAAATACCTTATGGCTCAGAGATTTTTATGGTGATATGCAGCATAACTGTGGCCATAATTAACTAATGCACCAAGAAAAAGTAAAAAATATTTACTCAATATTTTGGCAGAAATAAGGAGATACTTTACAGAATTTTCCCACAAAATACTTATTCATATTTTTGTGTTTTTGCTTTTATTTCTGAAAAGAATACATTTCAGACACATGAAAGACTGACTTATTGGAACACTTTTTGATGATGTCATTATCCTCTATCTACCACTTCTACTCTACCACTCTTTGTGCTCAATATTGAATTATGCCCATAACATTTCACAAAACGAGGAGCCCTCTCAATTCCAAAGATTCATGGAGGACTCACTTTGTCATTTGCCTTATTGTTCTCCTACTTCTTACTTGTTCCTTCTAGATATCTGTTGAAGGAGTTCACAGAGAGGATGTGACCGCAGGTTGACCTGTCAGCTGGACCCAGGCAATCAGAGGATCCCCCCATCCTTGGAACATGTGTGCCACCTACTATTCCCATACTAGTAGCTGTTTCAAGGACATAGCCTTGAGAAAGCAATGTGTTGTTGAGTCCATCTGGACTGAATATGTGTCTGAACCCAGATAAGGACATTATTTTCAAGATTCTTGTGGGTGGGTGCGGAGATCTACTCATCTTCTGGCCACCCGCGACACGCCTCAGACGCAAGTTTCCTTGCTTATTAAATCTGCCACCCACCTACCATTCTGGAGGGGCCTGCCCCTTTCTTTGGGCTCTCCTTGCCCTCCATGAATGGGAGCCAGTTTGTGAACCAACAATATCTTTCATGAAATCTTCTTCCTTTGCCAAATCTTTAATTGACAGTAATTTCTAACATTCTATATCCATCCCTTTGCTCACTCTACGAACATTCCCTGGGTGATCTCTATACTTTTATGGTTTCAACTTCCATCTTTAGCTCCAGCTCTGATCCCCTTTCTCAACTCCATTCCCTTATAGCCGACAGCCTACTGGACATCTCTCCTTGGAAATAATAATATGTCCAAAACGATAATCATTTTCACCCCACCTCCAACTCACAGCCCATCTCAACTGCAAACTTGTTCCTCCTCCTGTTTTCCATATTTCAAGGAACCACCTTGCACCCACTGCAAGGTGTAGAAACTCAAAAGTTAGATTTGATCCCTCATTCTCCACATTCTATCGATTGTATGTACTGTCACATCTGTCTTTGCAATTGTTCAGTTCTCTCATTGATAACCTGGGTTACAATTCCTTCCTCTTAATTAATCTCCTTGTCCTAGGTCTTACCCCATCCTCTCAAGTCATCTTCCTTTGCTACCAGAATGTCTTTCCTCAAATTAAATATTATCACATCAAATGGCACTCAAACTCATTTAATACCTTTCCATAAAGCTCAGGATAAAAAGTATATAACTTTAGATGATATAAAAGACCCTTCATCTACTCAGCTTCATTTCCCCGCAACCAACTTCCCATGCTCCAGCTATATTGAATTACAAAATGTGCAATTCTTAGAGTTCACATTATTCAAAGAATTTCTGTGGCTGTCCTTTCTGTGGCTGTCCTTCTCCTTTACCACCGCCCTCTCCCAAGTAGTTCCAAAGCCCTGTGCACATATCTCTACAATACTACTTATCATATTACATTAACAATTAGTCCACTTACTTAAATGTTTCTCTCATTTTACTATAATCTAACTGACAGCAGAGACTATATTTTCCTTATAGTCTGAGGATCTATATATTAGGCACCCAATAAATACTTGATAAATGAAGAATGAAAATATTAGTAAACATTCAAGACACTTTGGGTTTAGGATCCATGTACAGTAGTCAGGGTAGTTTTTACCATTTTATTTTAAAGTTGAGGGAATGGAGCCTTAAAAAGAATAATGCACAGGACATTTGGCTAAGAATTGGAGAAAGCCATACCAGCAACCCAAGTCTTTGGACATCCTGACTGGTGTCCTAGTCCACAATATCCTATTAATTCATTCATTTATAAATATATATATTTTTCTATCCTCGAGTTCACTGATACTTTCCTTTGTGATTTTCATTCTGCTGTCGAACCAATTCAGTGAGTTTTTATTTTCATTATTATATTTTTCAGTTCTAAAATTTCCATTTGTTTTTTCTTTACATCTTTTATTTCTTCGCTGAGGCTTTCTATTTCTTAACTGAGGCTTTTAAAAAAATGTTTCAAATCTGTTCGTAGTTGCTCGTTTAAGCATTTTTTTATGATGGCTGCTTTAAAAATCCTTGTCCGATAATTCCAGTCGCTGTCACCTCAGCGTTAGCATCTACTGATTGCTTTTCTCATTCAAGTTGATATTTTCCTGGTTCTTGGTATGACAAGTGATTTTTGTTTGTATCCTGGACATTATAGGTATTTTATTAGGAGATTCTGGAGCTTATTTAAAGATCCTATTTAAATCTTCTGTTTTATCAGGCCTCCTCTGATACTGTGTCAGTGGGAGAGGGAGACAACTCATTACCACCAGGTTCAGGTGTAAGTTCCAGCTCCCCATTAGGCCTCCACTGACACTCATGAGAAAAAGGGGTACCTCATTACTGCTGAGCTAGGGTAAAAGTTCAGGATCCCACTAGGCTTCCATTATATCATCCTGGCTGATGGGGGGAATGGCACCTCATTTTGACTCCCCACATGGACTCCACTGACAATGCCAGGGGCAAGATCCTTCTTACCTCTTTATCTTAGCCATAAGGAAAGTTCCAATTCCTGATATAACTTTCTCTGACACCACCAGGGGAGGTGGCGATGTTTAGGACACCCTGTCATAGCCTGGTAAGAGAAGAAGTCTAGGTTCTCCATCACCTTTTCACTGGTGAAGATGGGATGGGAGCCACAGAGCTTTCCATAGTGTTTGACTGTATTAGGGAAGTTACTGGCCTAAAATGTCCTGTCTTGGCAGGCTGTCCGTCCCCACCCCTTTTATCTTTGCGGGGGAAGGTCCAAAGAAGTTTTTGTTGGAACTTTTTTTCTGCACCCATTGGTGTTTCTAGGTTGCCACCTTCTCCAGCACTCAGTATAGGATATATAAGACAAGAAAGAAAACCCAAGGAACTCAGTGCCATGTCATTTCTCATGTCCCAAAGTTCCTAGATGATTTGGTTTCTTCTCTCTTCCTTTCAGTATTCTTATGTGTATTTTATATATAATGTCCTATGTTTTTAGCTATATTTAACAGGATGAATAGGAAAAAGTGCATTTTGCCCAACTTGTCCTGAAAGTTTCTAAGTAATATTTATTGATCCCTTATTGTAGACCAATATTTCATGAGTATGAAGTCATCTAATCAAAAACCAACCCTAGGGACCCTTGTGCACTGTTGGTGGGAATGTAAATTGGTGTAGCCACTATGGAAAACAGTATGGAGGTTCCTCAAAAACTTAAAAACAGAACTACCATAAAATCCAGCAATTCCATTTCTGGGTGTTTACCTGAAGAAAATAAAAACATTAATTCAAAATGATATATGCACCCTTATGTTCACTGCAGCATTATTTACAATAGCCAAGATGCAGAAGCGACCTAAATGTCCATCAATAGATGTGTTGAGTTGATCAAGAAGATACATACATACATACACACACACACACACACACACACACACACACTGGAATATTACTCAACCATAAAAAAGAATGAAATTGTGCCATACACACACACACACACACACACACACACACACTGGAATATTACTCAACCATAAAAAAGAATGAAATTGTGCCATTGGACGTAGAGGGTATTATGCTAAGTGAAATACATGAAAGAAAGACAAATACCATATATTCTCACTTATATATGGAATATAAAAAACAAAACAAATTAACAAAGAAAACAAAAGAGAAACAGACATACAGATACAGGGAACAAATCGGTAGTTGCCAGAGGGGAGGTGGATAGGGGTTTGGGCAAAATATGTGAAGGGGAATTAAGAGGTACAAACTTCCAGTTATAAAATAAATAAGTCACAGGGATGTAGTATACTACATAAGGAAGTAATATAGTCAATAACACTGCAGTAATTTTGTATGGAGCCACACAGTTACTAGACTTATCATGATGATCATTTCATAATGTATTTTATTGTCAGATCACTATGTTGTACAGCTGAAAAATAACACAATATTGTACATCAACTGCACTTCAACTTAAAAAAAACCTACCCTATGAGGTAGGTACTATTGTTAACCCCATTTTATGTATGAGGAAACTCATCTGACAGCAACTTGCTAAAGGCAGCGTATTATGGAACCAACCCCATGAACATCAAACAGCAGTAGCTCTACAGGCAATACTCAAAGAACTTCAGATTTTCTTTCCAATTATTTGCAAATTTTGGGTGGTTTAATATTTAAATTACTTGTACCCTAGCATTTTCTTTTTGAAGGATGGCCTTAAAGAAACTTAAAGAATTTTAAGGATACCCTTTGGGACAGACAGGAAGGAAATTCAAGCAGAGGGAAAGGCCTGCAAGCAGTGTTAAGCAAGAACTGTTGCAGAAAGTAACACATTGGCATGGCTCCAGAAATGGTTATAGGTAATGAATATACCGCTATAAACTGGCTAAATTTAAGGACTGGTTTACTGTGGATGCCTGGACCAAGTGACCTGCAAAGGGCCTCCTGGCTCAAAGATTTGATTTTTCTACTATGAGAAGATTCTTATTTCATTTTAAATCAAATCATTTCAGTAAAGGTCAACTGAATGCCTTCTATGTGCTGTCTCTTCAGCATCCCTTCTAAATTTATGAGGTTTTAAATGGTTTGTCTCCCCAGATTATTAAAATAACTAATGCTCACTGCAGAAAACTGAGAAAATATACTTTGGAGTATTTTATTTTTTCTGTATGTAAATATTCTGCCTCTATGTTTAAGAGTACATTATGAGTTTTTGCCAATGATCTGAAAAATTCTCAGAATGCGTTTAATGAAGGCATAATATTCCATTCAACTGCTGTTCAATAATAGCCTCTGCAGCACTATTTAAGCACAAAGTTATCCTGCATTGTTGCAAATTGCTTTTCACAATATTTTCATCATTTTAAATGATCCCAAGATGATGTTTCTTGTAGAAAAATATTGGTCACATTGCTTTTTATTACATATGCCAGCAAGATTCCTACAATCAAACACACACACACACTTTCACACATCAAACAACCAAACTGCTTTCTGGAGATATTGAATCAATTTCTATTACCGTCTGCATTACCTGAAAGTTCATTTTATCACACTCCTCTAAACACAGATTCTTCTCAATCTTCTTCAATTTTAGAAGCAATTTTAGAAATTTTAATTTTGGTTTATGTGATTACTAGTATTAAACACAATGTCTTACCAATTTTTAAAAGTTCTTTATATAGGACATTGAATTAAGTCTGACGTTACAAATTATATTCTCAGTTTATTCACTAATTTTAATTCATGGTGTTTCCTGATATAAAGATATTTTAAATTTGTATGTAGTCAAATAAACTCATAAATTTCCTTCATAATTTTTCCCTCTAAGATAATTCATACGACTCTTCTGATTTAATTTATGTTGATGCCTTAAATGTACCATTAATTTATTCATATATGTATATAATCTGTATGTAAAATCTGTTATATATTATAACATGTACTATGATATGTGTGTATATATATTATATATAGATACAGATATATTATGATGTGGCAGTACAATTATATTTATTTATCAGTAGTCAATTTGCCAAGCATCATTTTTTGACTAATCCTTCCTGTCCTCATTCATTTGTGATGCTCCATTCTTCCCATACGTATTAGTATTTTATATATAAATACACACACACACACACACACACACACACACACACACACACATATATCAGCACCTTTGTCAGGGCTATATAGCTACTAGATATAACTACTGGAATGTTCTACCAATAGAGTCTTTGACTAGCTCTCTTTTTAAACTCAGTCAGATTTAATTCTGTTGCAAAAAGGAAAAAACTTCATACTCTTTATCCTACCCAACCCCTGCCCTGAATTCCTTCTGCAGAAAATTGGAAGCAACCGGAATGTACCCCATAACCTACTTGAAGAACAGAAAAAAATATAAACCTGAAATAAAATTGAAAGCAATATGGAGCCACTAGAAATGGTGCTACCCCCAGATCAGAACAGTGGAAAAAAATTTTAACATATAAAACATATAGGAGCAAAGTGACTGCTCAATCCAGAAATCATGAGAAACATGACAGATCCAAGGGTATGATACTGAAAGATTTCCGTGACATTTTATATACTGCTAAGTTAAAAGAAAGAAAAGGAAGGTGTACAAAAATTTATAGAGCCATACCACAGAATACTCTACATTCATGAGGAACCTATAAACCCTAAGAAGGAAATACAAAGGCTTACCAAAAAACCTCTCTCAATAAAACTCTGAAATAACTCCCAGATCAGAGGGAGGTAGGAATAAAGAATGGGCATTGGTGTTTAGATGGAAAATTAAGACATAATCAAACACACAAACATCATACAGTATTAACCTGTCTAGAGGCTTTCTAAAATAAGTATAATTTCTGCATGGATGATCGTCCCAAAGATTCAGGACCTGTAAAATAGGAACAAGGCTCTGTACAACTTCTAAGAGGCCTAGAAACTCTACGTATGATTGCCACCTGGAAATCCCCTCTTCTCCCTCAAACAATTATAGGAAGAATGACTCTAGCAATCAAAACCTGTATTCATTGACAAGTGAACAAGGATCCTTACTTGGGTTTTGAAATGTACTCAGCTACCTGCTGAATGTTGACACTCAGATGAGCATGTGTGTTTGTGTGTGTGTGCATGTATGTGCATTATGTGTATGTGTGTGCATGTATGTGTGTGTATATGAATTAGAAGACAAAATAAAGCTGAAGTGTGGGGAGGGCATATTCTCAATATAAATAACAAGGGGAAAGGTATATTTGCAACTTCAATAATATTTAAAGTGTTCCTACAAGTCAATAAGAAACAAATTTTAAATCCAATAGGCAAAGAATTTCAGCACACTATCCACAGAGAAAAAAAATGATAATGGCCAATAAGCATAAAAACGGTGCTCAGTCTTACAAACGTCAGGAAAATGAACATTAAAACAATAATGAGATGCCATTTTTCTAAACTGGATTGGTATAAAAATATAATACACACTGTTGGCGAAAGAAAAGAGAAACTGGCATTCTCACGTAAAGCTGGTAAGCAAATAAATTAGTTCAGCAATTTAGGAGTGGATATATATACTTATCTCCAAAATGTACTTTTAACTTAACCAAAGCAAGTTGCTTACGTGTTCATCTCTGTGTTGCATAAAAGCACAAGAAGGAGTCTAGAAATATGGACGAGAAAATAGTAACAGTACTAAACTCTGGGTAAGAGAAAGTTGGGGGACAGTATGGAGAAGGGATGGTCTATATTTTTATATGATACGTACTTCCTCGGTTATTTAATTTTTATGAGCGTGTATTTATATATTGAATACATGATTTAAATATACTTAAATAACATTAAAAGCTTTAACAGTCTAGATGGCTTGCCTCCTGATGTGACTGAATCATCAACTCTATAATCAGTATAACTACCATTAATGAAAAGCATTCTAATTTAATAAAAACATCTTCTTGAATATTCTTCTGGTAAAAAGAAGCATTTCTTACGCTTATGATAACATCTAAACTCAGTTTTAAGAACTAAAATTTGGACCATAACAACTTCATTCTTTTTATTTTTCTCACCAGTATTAACCTCAAGCAGCTGAACAGTCAATAATAAATAGCTAGAAAGAATCTTCAAATCACATAGAGAGATCTGTCCTCATTCCTGCTGTCCATATCATTTTGGTTATCCTCATTCCAGGCACTTGGAAGACTGCACTTTCATATCCACTTGAAATGAGGTGTGGCCATGTGGCTTGCTCTGGCCCATGAAATGGCAACAGAAGTAATGCAAGGAGTCTTCAAGAGCAAATGCATGCTGACAACTTCTCCTTCTCCCCGCCACAAGGATACTCCAAATGGCAACTGCACTATTAGCTTATATCCTTGAGTGAGGATGGATGACATGGAGCAAATCTCTTGGGTAACCCAAGATAAACCTGTAGTATAAGTGAGATACTCCTGGGCTATTTTAAAACGGGGAGATTTGAGTGTTGTTTATTCCTGCAGCATAACTTAATCTATCCTGATACAAAAGTCTAAAGATCCATAAATTTTCACAAATTCAAGCAAGCTTTAAAATTGTCATATTTCATAATTTAAAAGGCAAAGGGGTGCATTCCAGGACAAACGAAACAGGAGGAATCTCAGCTAGTGTAATTCTATAGTCACTACAGTAATGTTAGATTCCTTGAAAAGGAGCCAGAGACGAGCCATTATCATCAGTGTCTGAGTTCACAGAGGTGGGGCTGAGGGTCTTCAGAAGGGGCTCAGAAAAAAAGAAAGGTTCTGAAATTCGTTCTAGATGTCCTGAACATAATTTTCTATTTTCCTTTGCCTTTTAATCATCAACCCCTGCTAGCTTACATCTAGCATAAAACCTTGGACTCAGCTCTTTGGAAAAAATCTGCCTTGAGTTGTATTTCTTCTGTTCTTCACTTTAGCTTACCCTAAGTCTTCCCTGTCTTTCCTAATATTTGATTCTAGCCTACCTGCATTTGACTTTGGCTTTCTTTAGCAAATGAGTTAGACTGGAGTGTGTACTTGGCCCACACGTTGGGCTAAGTCAGTGAATGTGGGTGGATGTCTGAAAGATTTTTAAGAGGTAGGGAGCCTGACAAGAGCCATGGTCTTGATCTCTGGATGCCAGAAAAAGCTACTGGCAAATTTTCACATGATTCTTTTGTTCCCATCAATTCCTATAACCATCAACTTCCCCTCTGTTGAGGGCTAAATTTTCTTTTTTAAGCATGTATTTATTAAGTCAGTTTTCAAACATTACAAAAGGAAATAAAACACTGACACTCAAAAAAAAAAATCCTTGTGTCAGAGGGGAAAATTGATAGCATTTACCCTGTGGATTTGATTACCCAGCAATGTAAAGTTAAATTGGTAAAGTCTAAAATGTTCCTCTCAATTCCACCACTGCCTCCTTTGCCAAGAATACAATTGATTTAATATACTTTCAACAGTGTGGCCTATGAAACTCTTTCACAAACCGCCATATTTTAATTTGCATAAAATAACTGTTTAAAGCTTCCTCCAGCACAACCATATTTAGTGGTGACAATGTTGTAACCCTCTCTGTACTCTCAGCTGCTCGGTACTCGGCAAATTTTCATTATTAAATAACTGGAAAGTCTAACTTATAATTTACCTTCTGATATGAGTTTACTTCCTTCAGATCAGATTATAATTTCCTTCCTTGATGACCTCCTATGTGGGTCTTCATTTCATCACAGTTTCAGAAAAAAACAAAAACAAACTCCAAGCTCTTTTTCAAAAGTTAAATAAACCTGAAGCCAACATACTGAGAACAATTCAAAGATGATGAATACATTTGGTTATTTGTATACTAAAACACTAAGTCTATATACTAAAATAGTGATGAACATATAATCTTTATAATTGATAATTCACTATTTTATAAGAAGACTATGGCAGATTATAACCCCCAGTATTAACTGTCAATAATCCTTTTTTTTTTTTTTTTTTTTTTTTTTTGTGGTACGCGGGCCTCTCACTGTTGTGACCTCTCCCGTTGCGGAGCACAGGCTCCGGACGCGCAGGCTCAGCGGCCATGGCTTACGGGCCCAGCCGCTCCGCGGCATGTGGGATCTTCCCGGACCGGGGCACGAACCCGTGTCCCTTGCATCAGCAGGCGGATTCTCAACCACTGCGCCACCAGGGAAGCCCCAATAATCCTTTTAAAACATTTTTCTGTTCAACAAATTTAACAGTAAATAATTTGTTGTTGATTAGAACTGAGATTGTGAAGGAAGGGGAAAAAATATAACTGGGTACATCTTCTCCACTCTGAAAGGCAGACAAATTTGCAATAACTATAATAAGAAGCAAAATGTGGCAAATTTCCTGACAGAAGTACAAACTAAGTATGATGAAAGCACAATAAAAAAGAGATTAATTCCAACTACAGATATGTGGTAAGGAGAGGGCTAGATGTTGTAAGGAATGCATCAATAGTTAACAGCTTGGGCTTTAAAGTCAAAAGGCCAGAGTTCAAATCTCAGACATGCTGTTTACTAGCTGTATGACTGTAGGCAAATTAACATGTCTAGGCCTTTCTTCCCTCATCTATGAAACTAGGAAAAGAAAATAAAAACCAACTACATAGCACTTACTCTGTACCAAGACAAAACTATGAGCATTTAATACAAATTAATTCATTTAATTCGCCGAACAACTCTGTGTGTATACTAATATCACCCTCATTTTACAGATGAGGAAGCTGAGGTATAGAGAAGTTAAGTGGCCTATCTGAGGTCCACACTGGAGCGTGACAAGCTGGGACTGGATGTCAGGCTGTCAGGCTCTGAGTCACAACCATTATTCTGTGAGGATGAGTTAATGTGAGAGAACTCTACACCCACCATGAGCACAATTTTATACACATTTCATTGACTCCTTTCAATAATGCTATGAGGTGACTACTAGCACTACATACATTTACAAACGTGCAACTGACTTAGATGAATTATGAAAGAACACTTTTGTGGCAATGGGTACAATGAGCTGGAGCAGGACAAGAGGAGAGAGGACCGATAGAGATTTTTTGCAATAATCAAAGGCGATGATAAAGATGGAAAGGAGGCAGAGATCTGAGAAATACAGAAGAATGCAAAGAAAATTTTTAGAGTAAAAACAGGAAGAGAATGAAAAGAGTATCTATCAAAGAAACCAGGACTCTAGAAGGGTCAGCAACCCTAGCCTCATGCCAAATCTGGACCACCACCTGTTTGTGTAAATAAAGTTTTATTGAAACACAGCCACACTCAGTTGTTTATATATTCTCTGTGGCTGCTTTTGCTTGACAACAGCAGAATTGAGCGGTTGCGATGGAACCTATCTGGTCTGCATAGCCGAACATATTTACCATTTTGCACCTTAAAGAAAAACTCTGCCAATCCTTGCTCCAAAGAAGCCCTGTCCAATAGAAATTTCTGTGATGATGGAAGTGTTTCATATCTCCACTGCTCAACAGGGTAGCCACTAGCCACAAGTGGCTGGCTAAATTTAAATTCAAACTAATTAAAAGTAAATAAAATTTAAAATTTAGCTCTTCAGTTGCACTAGCCACCTTTCAAATACTCAATAGCATCATTAGCTAATGTAAATTAATTTTATTTAATTCTAATTACATTAAACTTAAATTTAAATAACCACAGATGGCTTACTGGCTACTATATTGAACAACACAGTTGTGGGGAATTTCAAAGAGGTAGATGTGGTCCCCAGAGTTAAATACTATAGGGAGACCAAGCAAGGTAAAGACTTCAAATCAGTCCATAGAATTAAGCAACAAGTAGGCACTGATGATCTTTGGGAGAATAATTTGGGTAGAGTGACAAGGCCTGAGGCCACCTTTCAGTGGATGCAAGAGTGTATGCGAGAGGAGGACCCGGAGAATAGACAACATGGCCAAGAAGTTAGCATGTAAAGAGAAGGGGAATGTTCTAGCTCCTCTTATCTGTGCCAATCTTTCAACTGAATTTTATTAAAAGAGAAGGGTGAAACATGAAGGTAGCTGAGGGGACAGGGACAGAAAACTAATGGAAATACTGTTTGTTTTTTAATGGCATTGGCAAGTGGGAAAGTAAAAAACAGGGCAAAGTTCAGGTTATGTTTGGGAAGTCCAAGTGCATCCGTGCCGCTGAAAGAAGAGATGTGTGTTTTGGGGTGGGAGCATAACAAGAGCTAAGGCAAGAAAGACCAGCGCAAGCCTTACCTTAAAAGCCCTGAATACCTCATTAAGAAAGGGGAGTGCCCTCTTCAGAAAGGGATTTCAGGTCACTTTTGGGAGGCTCAACGGGGGAAACACAATCAGTTAGGATCTATTGACTAGCCTAGAAAGTCACAGGAAGTTAAAAAAAAAATGTGGGGGAGGTATAGAAACAAATCAAAGGAGCTAGAAGTAGGAAGAAGGGTGTATCAAAGAAAACTGAGGTCACATCATCTCTGTGTATCAGGTTTATGTTCTCTTTAAGGGACACCTGAAATAAGAAAGAAAACTACATAATTTTGAAGTAAGAGAGGGAATAACATTTTGTTAATTACCAATAATGTGCCACGTTCTGAGTTTCGTAAATCATTTAATCCACACACTACCCCTTCAGGAAGACAATGTTATTCCTATTTTACAGACAAGAAATGAGGCTTAGAGAGGTCAAATAACTTCCCAGAATTATCAAACTAACACATGGCACACTGGAACCCAGTGCTTTCCCACTCCAGGGAAAATATGATGAATTTCCAATTTTCCATGTCTGTGTGCTAATCTGAGTAATTCTTATACCCTCACTAGACACTGTTTCCTGTGAGCAAAGACCCTGTGCTAGCTCATTAAGGGCACACAGCAAATGCTCAATAATTATTT
This sequence comes from Physeter macrocephalus, assembly GCF_002837175.3. Lineage (NCBI taxonomy): Eukaryota > Metazoa > Chordata > Mammalia > Artiodactyla > Physeteridae > Physeter > Physeter macrocephalus. The sequence goes on along the minus strand of NC_041219.1, from coordinate 16,102,285 downwards.
TTATCTTTTTTAACATTTTTTAATTAATTAATTAATTTTATTTTTGGCTGTGTTGGGTCTTCGTTGCTACACGCGGGCTTTCTCTAGTTGCAGTGAGCAAGGGCTACTCTTCGTTGCGGTGCATGGGTTTCTCATTGCGGTGGCTTCTCGTTGCGGAGCACGGGCCCTAGGCACGCGGGCTTCAGTAGTTGTGGCATGTGGGCTCAGTAGTTGTGGCTCGGGGGCTCTAGAGCGCAGACTCAGTAGTTGTGGCGCACGGGCCACAAGTAGTTGCTCCACGGCATGTGGGATCCTCCCGGACCAGGGCTCGAACCCGTGTCCCCTGCATTGGCAGCGGATTCGTAACCACTGTGCCACCAGGGAAGTCCCTCAATAATTATTTTTAAATATATGTTACAAGTGTGAATGAATGTGAATTGAAGTAGTACTCTTCTGACACATTAACACAAATAAGTAAAAGAGTCCTATGAGGTAACTGCTCAGCAAAAACAATGACTCGCTCAAAAGACTACTATTGCATACAAACAGAGAAGGCTTTAAACATTTTTAAGAGAGCATCATATTGCTTTGTTCACACTGTGACATCCCATCTAAATTACAGGTACTTGGCCTTGGGCAGTATGAACTGACTGTTCCGGGAAACCCTCCAAATTGGGTAACTGCTTACTTGGGGCAGCATAATAACCTCACGTTAATTGAACCACTAGGATATTGTTTTTGTAAAAGTAGTTGGAAAGCACATCTCTCTCTAGGACAATATTTTAACAGAGAAACATAACGCGAAGAGAAATCTGTTCTTTAGCCCTACGGATACTTTCCACATGAGTACACTCAGAACCTGGCCCCATCCCACTAGCTTTCACCACAGATTGCCCCCATCTCAGCATGAAAGGACAGCCCAGGCATCTACACCTCTGCCAGATCATCTCGGATTAAAACTGAGTGAACTGCCAGTGAGAAATGCAGCCAACAGGAAAAAGAATCAAAAGAAAGGCTTTCAAGACATCAATACCTGTTATCTGAACTGGATCCACTGTCAACAGAGAGAGAAGGCATGAATGAATGATCCTAAAGATCCTCAGGTTGTGAGTCATGCTTGGCAGCTAAATTCAAAGCAGAAGATGAGGACACAATTTTATCTTGTTTGTTTTATTTTTATTCTAGAGGAAATGCAGGACAAACAAAGAATTGAAGCAAAAGGAAATGGGATTCAGCTTAATTCAAACAAGGAAAAGATAAAATTATAATTAAAACTAAAGGTCAAATGTAAAAGTGAAGATAGAGATGTTTAAATTTCAAAGCATAAATTTATTCAAATTTAAATATAATCCCCAATAGATACATGTTTAAAAGTACAGTCTAAAGGAAAGTAAACTTCATCAGTCAGCCCTATTCAAGAGAGCTACTTAGGACACTCTTTGGAGCAGTGGTCCTCAACCAACCAACTCAGAAACAGGTCATGATGAGCTCATAAGGAACCAAACTCCAAATCAGAGCAGGTTCCTAGAAAACCAGACAGAGACCAGGATGCCCACGGGGACCCTAAGCAGGTAATCCTGAAACCTCAGAACCATCCAGGGAATCAGGACGGGGCAGAAGAGGAGGTACACTCTCCAATGCGAACCGATATTTGTTGGAAGGGAGAGACGATGCCTTTTAGCATTTAACCCTAATGATAGCCATGACAACGTGATGAAGAAGGAAAAAAAGGAAAGGGGGAGAGGGAGAAAGGAGAAGAGAGAGCAGCCCCAGCACCATGCAGGGCAGGAGAAAGCCAATTTGTTCACATAGTGTCATCTTGCTCTAGTTAAGGAGAAATGGGAAGAAGAGAGGGGAGAAATAGGTAAGGATTGAAACTAATGTGCTCTAAACCTTAGGTCTTTAGGACTGCATATTTTTTCTGTGTTCATATTACATCTTCATCTTAACTATCCATGTCTCTCTCTTTAAGGCTATAACTCAGGCAGAATGATACGCTGCAGTGTTCTGATGAAACTGTCCTCTACAGCTGATGCTCCCAGAAGGCAGACACCACATTCATTAACTCATTCGCACACTTAGCTCAGGTCCACAGAGAGATGTTCTATCCAAGCTCTTATTAAAGTGGAAGAATACAATCAATCATTTTAGAAGGTCTAAAAAGAACTTTTTCTTCCCATTGAGCCTTGTAAATTATTCTGAGATTGTTTCTATAAAGACTATGTAATTGAGGGAGATACACAGGGAGCATCAGTTTTGTTTGTTTTATTGCTTAAAATAAAACGATCTGAAGCAAATGTGACACAATGTTAAGATTTTACAACGCCCAATGTTCAGTGTCCACTAAATTATTACCTTTATTTATTCTCTAAATGTTTCGTAAGGAAAAAGACTGTGGAGTCTTATTCACAATATTTATTAATATTTTTGGAGAAAAATTTTGACAATATACATCAGAAAGTGTATAATTTCTCGTTGACCCAGAAATCATCTAAGACTTCATCAGCAAGAGGGAAGGAAAGAAAGAAACAGAGAGAGACAGATGGACAGTCAGACACAGGGACAGAGAAATCTTTGGAACGCTGCGTCCAAAAAAGCAAGAATTTCTGCAAGTAAAGAGAAACCACCTAAAAATCAACAGGAAGGGATTGTGAAACAAATAATCTTACATTCACCCAATATGTTTAAAGAGTCTGCATACACTAAAAATAATGAAATAGAAGAATAGAGGAATGGAAACATCACAACTTATTCCAAGTGGGAAAATGAGTTATCAAACAATATGAACAGTATAATTCCATTTTTCTGTAAGAACAAAAACAGAGACCCAGAGAGTCAAACAGACTGACAAACAGACAGAGATAATAGATTTTTTAAAGGCACAACACATACAAAAACTATGTGTGTACAAAAACTGGTGGTGAATCTGAATAAGGTTTGCAGTCTAACTAACTGTATTGTACAAATGTCAGTTTTGGTTTTGATAATGTACTATAGTCATGTAAGATGTTACCACTGGGGAAAGCTGAGTGATGGGTACAAATGACCTCTTTCTACTATTTTTGCAACTTCTTATGAGTCTACAATTATTCCAAAATAAATATTTAAAAAGAAAATAAATAAAAGACTGAAGGGAAATATACCGACTATACCCAGATATATACTAAGAATTATTTACATACTGAACTATAATTGATATTCCACCTATTTTGGCTTTCCTGAGTTTATCTGATTAAAACTTAAAGTAATACTGCACCTTTGTGGGGGAAAAGCATAAACCTAAATTTCAATCAGAATTACTTTTGAATAAAAAATGTCAATGAAAAGTAATTCAAAACTTAGATCTCAAACCTAGGCTTTGTGATTATAAAACCTCTGCTCTTTTACCTAAGCCAGATTATATCCCCTCCAACTTCCCACCTTCACTCTCAGCAAAACAACTTTACACATAGACAGAAACTAAATCCAACTTAACTAACCAGATACCACTGAGATACCACTTAAAACATTAAGAAAAGTAACCTACTGTACAGCACAGGGAACTCTACTCAGTGCTCTGTGGTGACCTAAATGGGAAGGAAATCCAAAAAAGAGGGGATATATGTATACGTATAGCTGATTCACTTTGCTGTATGGTAGAAATTAACACAACATTGTAAAGCAGCTATACTCCAATAAAAATTAATAAAAAAAGAAAAGTAGACAAAATTTTTCTTTTTTCCCTAGTTTTATCATCAAAAAATCTAAGAACAAGGTCACAAACTACATCTTTGCTCTATCCTTGCCAATTCTCCCACTATCTATATATCATATCATAGATAAAACATACTCCACTTACATTTCGATAATTTGAAACTTGGATACAGTGCAGCCTGCTCAATTATCCAAGAGTTCATTATCCAGCTGGTGCTAACCAAGCCCATTATGTCTCTTTATTTTCTTTTTTGTTACTCGTCTTTTCTTCACCTTCCTGTGTGTTAGCACCTCTAGCAGAAAATGAGAGGCTGCACAAAGGGATAAAATTAAAATTGGTTGACTCTTTTATCTATTAAAGGATTCATTGGTTACAAAATGACCACTGTTCATCAAAATGTGAGCCTGAATGCTCTAGTTACTCACACCTCAACAGTCAAAGGTAATTCAGAAGAGGCTGTAAAATAAAAGCAAATTTTATTACTCATATTTTCAGAAAATAATAACTAGGTAGTTCATATCACTCATGATTACTCTTTTATTAAACAGGAAAATGAAAGCTGTCTTATTACAAGCAAAAACACTTTTTTTCCTTTGATGTATGAAATCATACCTCAAAGTTATACTCTACCTGGACTCTCATTCAGCACCTGGAATAGTGCCTGGCATGTAGGAGGCATTCAAACATTTGATGAGTGAACAAGAGAAAGAACGAGAGAATAAATGAAGAACAAATGAGTTAGGAATGGATAAGTTCTAGAGCCAAAAAACTCCACTTTTAACAGGTCAACAAACGTGTGTGTGAGTGTGTCTGTGTGTGCGCCATCTGACTTGTTTTTAAATCTGTTAACACCAGTAGTATGAGGATAAAAAAGGATTAACTGGAGAGGAAATATGACACAATGAGAAACTGATACACTCTAAAGTCTAACAGATTTGGTTTTTCATCCAAGAGCCGCCACCTGCATTCTAAGTGAACATGAGCTAGTTACTTAACTTTCCCTAAATTCTTCTTTAAAAACGTATTCTCTTGAGAAGTTAAAAAACTATGGTAAGGAGTATTACTGGTGCTATTCTTACTGTGATAATATATTTTGTATTGTGTAACACTTCAACACACACCACAAACACATTCACATATGTGCATGCACACACACTCATACAAGTATACATGTACAGAGTAAAATCATCTTTTAGGATTTAAGAGATTTTGATTTGAGTATTATTATTTCCATCAAATACAATATTTGAAATAACTAGATATTTAATAAGAAAAAGAAAATCTCCCTAATTAAAAATTTTTTCTAATTATAAATTTTAAAATTAATCCTTTTAGGGGCTTCCCTGGTGGCGCAGTGGTTGCGCGTCCGCCTGCCGATGCAGGGGAACCGGGTTCGCGCCCCGGTCTGGGAGGATCCCACGTGCCGCGGAGCGGCTGGGCCCGTGAGCCATGGCCCGTGGGCCAGCGCGTCCGGAGCCTGCGCCCCGCAACGGGAGAGGCCGCAGCAGAGGGAGGTCCGCGTACCGCAAAAAAAAAAAAAAAAAAAAAAAAAAAAAAAATTAATCCTTTTATAAATTAATTAAACTAAGGAAAGGAAATTTCATTAAGTTGGATCTACTAAGGCTGTAACAACAAATTACATTTCAAACAGTTCTTGAAATATTCGGGTGAAATGAGATGTTTAGAGTAGATATATGTAGAAGATCTTGAGCAGTCAGAACTCAATATTTTAAAATAATAATAAAATCAGTTTTGCATTTTTCTAAAATTCAAGCTTTTATCAGATTAAGATCAGCTTTTATTCCCAACAATGTAAATATTAACATTTTTATCATTTGTGGCACTACCATAAATGTATCCTAGAGAAATAACATTTTTATGTAATCTCATAGCTGTCACTTTTTTTCTTTCTTTCTTTTTAAGTTTTTTAAACGGAAGTATAATCCATATATAACATTATATTAATTTCAGTCTATAACATAATGATTCGATATTTGAGTACACGGTAAAATGATCACCATAAGTACCGTCTGTCACCACACATAGTTACAAATTTTTTTTCTTTTCTTTTCTTATGATGAGGACTTTTAAAATTTACTCTCTTAGCAACTTTCAAGTATGCAATTCAGCGTTATTAACTGTAGTCACCACGCTGTCCCTTACATTCCAGGACTTATCTATCTTGCAACTGGAAGTCTGTACCTTTTGACCACCTTCACTCATTTCACCTACGCCCAACCCCCTCCCCTTTGCCAACCACCAGTCTATTCTCTGCATCCATGAGCTTAGTTTTTGTTTTGTTTTGTTATTTGTTTGGGTTTTTAGAATCCACATATAAGTGAAAACATATAATATTTGTCTTTTATTACTTTTAACCAGTGGGCTTTCTTTGGTAAATAAAATCTGGTTTATCTGGTTAAGATATTTACTAAAAAAAAGAAAGACTAAAAAATGATAATCTGGTAACATGATACTGATACAACTCTTAAATCTGAAATTCTTGGAACCTGATATGTGCCGAGACAACTTTCCCAGTCCATACTCACATGGGAACTTGGTCTGTACCATATAAGTAAAGTATTTCCCTCCTTGCAGTACATGTGTCTTTGGCTTGAGGACTCGATAAATATGCTGAAGAGAAGCAAAAGGAGCCAACTGCCTCATAATAAAACTTAGACTCATGAAGACAAGAAAATTTCAGACCCTCTGATGCCTAGATAGAAAGAAGATTCATGGATCATTTTGGGTCTTGGTGGGATGGATGATTCAGGTAATATCTACCTGTAATTTATATAAGAACCTAGGTTTAGAAGATGGATTAAGAAGGTTAATCTCTATGTGGTGAAGTTTTAAAATCAGTTTGATGGATATATACAAGGTTATGTGCATCCACTGCAGAGATAACAAAGGTGACTGAGATCTGACCCCTGCCCTTCTATCACCTAGTTGTGATTTTTTTAATTACTGGTAAGAGAAAAGTATCAGTGGAGTATGAGCTTATATAGTGGGCGTATAGTGACTAAATGGAGATGGGAATTGAGCATTCTTTGCCAAACTAGCTTAAAGGGAAATAAGATTCAAGGTGATGGGCTTTTTAGGAAAGAACCATTTGTCAAGAAGACATGTACAAGTTGACAGCAAAGATTTACATTCCACTAAAATGAGAGGAGAGTGGAAGACACATAGAAACCTAGGAGACAAATGGGAGAAAGGAAGTTACATCTCTGATTAAAATTTTTTTTTAATTTTAACATTGTTCTCATTCCTTTGTACTTTCTAGGTACAGTCACATGACAACCAGACAGAAGAAGTTAAAGAGTGTAGTCACAACTCATTATCAAAATTAGGCTTTTACCATGTGACCCAATGGGTGTGAAAAATTAAGTCTACCGCTATATTACAAGTCACTTAATCTCTCTGTCCTTTAGTTTACACAGTCATAAAAATGCATTATAACTAAACCTATCTCACAAGGTGCCAGAAGGATTCAAAAAATACATACAGTCTTAGCACAGCATCTGACCCAGAGCAAGTGCTCCATAATTAGTGACTGCTGTTGTATTGCCATGGGTGTTATTACTGTTGCTATTATTATCATTATTGAGAGGCATGCCTCAGTTTTAAGGAAAGGAATGAATAGCTCAGTCATGAGCTAGAGAACAAACACATGTGAGTTTCCTTCTCAATCTATTACAGGCTCTCCAAATATTATTGTGTTTCACGCCGTAAACACTCAAAGGAAAATTTAACATTTTTAGATCATTTGTTCCCCAAAGTTTTGCAACACCTATGGTATAACACATGTAAGTGAGACAGCCCACAACTCATGGTCCTTGTACTGGATTTCAAAAATAAGATATTCACATTAGAACCAAGAGAGACAGATGCAATATGATTCCTAAAAAAACTCATATCTGCACTTAACATACGCCATTTATCAAGGCCTGTCCACCTGCACTAGGATCAAGATGAAAAGCAATGAAAGCAAAACAGCAAAGAATACTATACTTGAATGCATTAAAAAAAGTAATCAAAATCAACAACTTCCATAATTACAAACATACAACAAGTCCTAGTATTTTCTTTTACTGAGAAGTTGGAGGAACGGAAAATGTTCAAATATTCATAATTAGATGAATTAATTAGGCTACTTATCACCATGTTCTCATAAAAATAATGTTAAAGCATACTACAAGCAATGAGTAATGTGGTCATTATAGATTTTCCTTAAGCCAGAAAACCAACACAGCATTTTTAAGAGAAGGGCTTAATATTGTTTTCTACTGTCCAGGAAACATTTCTAAAGTAGGTAACAATTAATATAAAGCCCCTCTCCCACCACTTTTGGGACTGTTGTACACATTTTAAATATTTTATATAAAAAATACAGTTTATTTTTTCGAAGAACATCAATCTATTATTCCAGATAAAATAGGGATATTTTCCAAATGTTTCTGACATGTAGATCCAGATTTTTTTAATTACTTTTAGTGGTTTCAGTGGAGAAGGGGTAAGAAAAGAAAAAAAAAACTAAAATTAACTAAGACAATTACTATAGAAACAATATAATGTAGTATATATTTAGATTGAGTACAGACACTAAATTCAGACCGCCTGGGTTCAAATCCTAGATCTGTGCTACTTACTAGTTTTGTATGTTTAAGCAAGTTTCTTAAACTCTCTGTATCTCCATTTCCATACCCATTTAACGAGAATAAAAGGTACCCTACATCACAGGGTTGTTAGAAATATTAAATAAATTCAAGTACTTAAATAAATTTAAGTACTTAGTATTGTACCTGGCTCATAGCATGGATTCCATAAAGCTTAGCTGTTCTCACTATATGCTGGACACTCACTATTTATGTACATGAGCAAACTTACTCATTCTAACAGTCCTAGAAGTTATTATTATAGATTATATATATATTGTTGATTTCACAACCAATAAAGATAGGCTGGATTACACACAGTAACAATGGCAAACTCTCAACAACTTGAAAAAACTTTTACTTCTCACTCATGCAACTTTACTGAGGCTTCAAGTGGACTCCCAGAAGCATTGTCATCTATGCATTTTTGCTCAGCAATCCAGGCTACAGGTGCTCCCACGAAGGATCTGACAGACCAGAGGGGACTAAGGATTGAAGCACTGGCCACTAAATGTTTCACCAGGAAGTGACACACCTTAGTCCGGTTGCATTAGCCAAAGCTAATCACATAACCACGGCTGGGTGGGGAAATCCAATCCTCCTGTGTGCTGTAGAGAACAGACATTGCTGAACAATAATACCCACCACAGTCCCCATCTTATAATTATTTGGGACAATGTATTGTTCAAAGAGTGGGGCCTAAGTTTTAACCCAGATCAGTCTGTTTTTCTCCACTAATAATGATCCTCAATAGTTTTTTTCTCCTACCCACCAAAATAGCTTATCGCAGGGGTCCCTAACCCCGAGGCCAAGGACCAGTAGCTGTCCGCTGCCTGTTGGGAACCGGGCCACAGAGCAGGAGGTGAGCAGTGGGCTAGCGAGCTCAGCCTCATCTGCCGCTCCCCGCCGCTCCCCATTACTTGTGTTACCGCCTGAACCATCCCCCCACAGCCCTCGCCGTCCGTGGAAAAATTGTCTCCCACAACACTGGTCCCTGGTGCCAAAAGGTTGGGGACCGCTGGCTTTTCATACAAATTCCCATTAGTAACAGTGACAAACTTCATTCGGCCTTGATTAAGCAGGGAGAGTTGGGAAGAAGGCAATGTCAGGGCATTTGTGGTTTAGAAAAGCACTAAATTCTCAACTGAGAATCGATGAAACTCTACGAAAACTTTAAAAAAGTGTGGAGAGAAAGCAAAGTGAGATTAGTGCAAAAGTAGATTTTTCTAAGCTCTGATGCATTTGCCTATGGTCATTTTAGCAAACAGTCAATAATAATGATTTTATGTCCCTTCGACTACTAAATGTTTTTACCATTTTATTGTACTAATTGTTTTTTTGCACAAATATCTATATTGAACATGTCTACAGCAGATACTGAGCATTCTTTCTTTTCCCTTAATCTTCCCAAATTTCTTTTACTTAACTGATGTCACTTGGGAGACATCTTAAAAATTATACTTGGGAAATGTTGTTATTCTAACACCAAAACCTAAGGAGAACGTATTACTATTGTCCAGAGTTATCTCTTAAATCAAAGACCTACAGACTTAGATGCGTTTCTTCCACTGAGAGCAACTTATATGTTAAATCACTAAAATTCACTACTTACCTAAAAGTTATAAATCAAATGCTATCCTTCTCTAACAATGTATTTGAAAAACCTGTTTTCAGCTATTCCAAGATTTTCAACTGGACTATTTCAAACTGGATACTCTTAAACTTCAATTTTCCTAGATAGTATAAGAATAATACTTCTCCTTTCTATGCACTGTCGCTTACCTCATTTGGCCATAATACCAGAAAAAGTTTATATAATTCATATTTTTTTACAAGTTCTCTAACCACATGGTTTAAATAATTAATTTCTACATTCAGATGTGCTTCCTAAAACTGTAAAGAAGTTATTACATTCATATATATTATCACAAAGATTCATTAGCCTCCCACACATTTCTCTCACAAATGTCACACCACAATGGAAAGCAATGATCTCCCTCATGGAGTTGCTGCTTAAGCAGAAATTCTTTAAAAAAAAAAAAAAGAAAGAAAAGAAAAAGAAGAAGGAGGAGGAGGAGAAGGAGAAACAAATAATTTCAACCACTGGATTTTTTTTTCTCAACTAACAGTATATAGCATGAACAAAGGAAAAGTAAGCCACCTTCCAGGAGGTGATAAGAATTTGGACTTTCTCCCACACTTGGTCACAGCTGATTGAATTTCCATTGTTCATTGATTGTGCCATTTGTCAGGCAATCCATCCTTGCTTATGTAATCGTAGCATTCCAGTAGTTCACTCTGTTCTGTCCTGAACATTCAGCAGCATGACAGAGAAAATTACACACAGAACAGCACCAAGCCACTGACCTTTAGAATATAAAATAAGGCAGATCTTTTGAAATCCGTCTTTGTTGATGAGGTTATCTGAGGGACAGTATTTTTTTTTTTTTTTTTTGTGGTATGCGGGCCTCTCACTGTTGTGGCCTCTCCCGTTGCGGAGCACAGGGTCCGGACGCACAGGCTCAGAAACAAATAATTTCAACCACTGGATTTTTTTTTCTCAACTAACAGTATATAGCATGAACAAAGGAAAAGTAAGCCACCTTCCAGGAGGTGATAAGAATTTGGACTTTCTCCCACACTTGGTCACAGCTGATTGAATTTCCATTGTTCATTGATTGTGCCATTTGTCAGGCAATCCATCCTTGCTTATGTAATCGTAGCATTCCAGTAGTTCACTCTGTTCTGTCCTGAACATTCAGCAGCATGACAGAGAAAATTACACACAGAACAGCACCAAGCCACTGACCTTTAGAATATAAAATAAGGCAGATCTTTTGAAATCCGTCTTTGTTGATGAGGTTATCTGAGGGACAGTATTTTTTTTTTTTTTTTTTTTTTTTTTTTTTTTTTTTTGTGGTATGCGGGCCTCTCACTGTTGTGGCCTCTCCCGTTGCGGAGCACAGGGTCCGGACGCACAGGCTCAGTGGCCATGGCTCACGGGCCCAGCCACTCTGCGGCATGTGGGATCTTCCCGGACTGGGGCACGAACCCGCGTCCCCTGCATTGGCAGGCGGATTCTCAACCACTGCGCCACCAGGGAAGCCCCTACAGTATTTCTAACAGGCCATTTTTCATCCTGACCAGGTACCTTCATAAAATATTTTTTATTTATAAAAAATGATAATTTAAATTTTAAATATACCTGTACTGTGCACAATATTATGAATAAATTCATTTCATTTAGAGTTTGTCAAAAGGGGACACATTTTTCATCTCTAGATAAAACTCTCACCTTCAAACCAGAATTAAATGTAATTTTAATAATACCTGATAAATATGAAGGAAATTTTACAGGAAAGAAAGAAAGAGAGAGAGAGACTGAATTTCTGAAACAGCTTAACGTGGCTGACTAATTGTTTGCCAAAGAATCAAAATTCAGTAAAGGAATTAAATTACTTTCTGGTTATATAAAATCCACATTATATTTTCCTTATTTGTTTTCTTTTGAAAGAATGTCAAACTCAGAAAAGTTGCAAGTACAAGATAAAGAACTTCCTTCCCTCTGAACCACTTATTGACATGATGTCTGAAACCCCAGAATAATTTAACAAATCAACAAATCTTAGTTCTTTCATCTTTTTTTAACTGTCTCCTTATCTTCCCTGTCAAACTTACAATCAAATGCTTAGATATCTAGCTCACTAGAATCTCTGCAATATACAACAAGAACATATAGATCTGCTGAGTAGCTTTTTACTCCATCTTCTAGACTTTTCCATTTTGTTTCTTCCATGAACTTGTGGTATCTAAAGAAAAAAAAAAAGGTAAGAAACCACACAAAGTTCAACTTGTAAAAACACGGAGTCCTGTTGATGGGGAACAGGTTTCAAAATAAGCAAAATTCCCTTGATTCCTATTTCACAGATTTCTTCACTTCTGCCTTTAAACAAAGGATTCTCCTAAAGTGGGAGGAGGGGAAAGTAAAGATAGTGAGGAAACTATTTTTCAGGTAACCCAGACACCTCCACATGCTATCATCTTGTCTCTCCTTCCTGTCACTGTCAAACATCTCCATGGACTCTTTGCCTACCATCAGTTCACCCTGTAATGCAGGACTCTGGCTTTGGCTTTCATCTCTCCATTGACATCGCATTATTAAGTCACTGAGGATCCCTGAGTCAAAACTGCTTTCAATCCTCAATAGCCTCAAAACATCTCTAGAGCCCTTTACCGCTATTGATTTGCCCTATTTTTATCTCTTCTCTCCCTCTTACTCCATGGCACAAAAACATCCTGCTCTTCCTTCTCCTACTTCTTTGAACAAGCCTCCTTCACTCTCATAGGTTTGTTTTTTTTCCCTTCTACTTGTCTTCCAAGTTCAGTTTTTAGTATTTTCTTCTTTCTCTCTCTCCCTCTCCTCTTTCTCCCTCTAAATTGCTCTCTCTCTCTCCCCACTTGGCATTCACCAAGCTTCAGCTCTCACCGCTTTACAAATTTCAGTCAAATCTATAATTCTACAAGTCCTCGCCAAGTTTTCAACTCATTATCTTTAATTTCACAATCAATTCCTCCACTTGGATATCTGAGTCAAATTGTCACGTTTACCATAACTTCTTTACTTCCCTACACCCCACTGCCAGGCAGTCACTATGTCTAATTTAGCTTGCGACAGCAGGCACTCAGTTCCAGCCAAGTGTTGCAATGAAAGAATGCTGACTCACTGCTGACAGATATTCTGCTTTTTTTTTTTTTTTTTTTAAGAGAAGCCCCAAAAACTGAATCATTAAAGGAAATTTAGATTTTAGATGAAATCTTCCAATGTTTAAATACAACTACTTTAAAAAGCAAACAAACAAAAAGCACCTGGGTCACACAAAACCTATCTGCAGGATTACAATCAGGTTGTGACTTAACAGCCTAAGAAGTGAATGCAAATGCCTTAGCTTCTATTCCAAGCCTTCCAAAACCATCCTGAAACTACCTTCTGAATTTGAGTACCAGTAACTCAAAATAACCACTAGAAGCCAACTGGTCTACTGTTCATTCTATCCTACAAGCATATTTGGTTCTTTCTCACCGCTATCCCTCTGTCATGTTTGTTCTGCACACAGAAGTGTTTTTCTTTCTAAGTCCTACTGTAAGATTGAGATTAAATGCTATCATTTCCCTGAAAACTTCCTGGACCATATTAGCTTATATATTCCAAAGACATTAGTACCTAGTACTGTGTGTCAGGCACAGTCCTAGACGTTTTACATGCTCCCCACCACCACTATAATCCTAAGAAATTGATACTATCATCATTCTTATTTTATTCTTATTCAGTAAGGATATTGAAGCCTGTCCAAAGAAAGCGGCAGACCTGGGGTTGAACCCAAACATTTCTTGTTCCAGTGCAGAAAGAAGAGTAGTAAATTCAAGTTTTGATCATCCACTATGTGACATGTGTTTTCTGCCAGGAAATTTTTAAATCCTTAACAAGACTCACCAGACCATTTACAATATGACTCTCTTCTTCTATTACTTCTTGATAATTTCCCTGCCTCATTAGCCTTCTTTCAGTTTCTAGAATTTACTGAGCTACTTCACACCTCACGGACTTTGCACGTGCTGTTTTCTTTGTCTGCAATGTTCCTCTCTCCTTCTGAGTCTAATCTCTACTCATTGTGATCTCAGTTTAACCATCATTTCTTCAAGACTCCTACCATGATCCTTCCAGAAAAGATTATGTTAAATCCCCCTATTATTTCATAGAATCTACTCCAACTCTAAATAAATAGGTTTGTAATAATTTATTTAATGTATGTCTCCCCTACCGCTGTGTAGTGAGTTTCTCCACTATCTCTTTCATCATTTTCTCTGTACTATACACACGGTGAGTGAATGATTGGTGTCTTTATCACTTATGAGCCATTTTAAGACCTGGAGGGAATTAAACAACCTTTATCTCATAGCTAGTAAGAAACTGAGATCTTGCATGTTAACCTAAACAATTTCCATTATAGAGATGTTAACCAAGCAGAAATCATTTTCTAATAATCTGCATTTAGTCAGAGACTTTTCCTTTTCAGCTTATAGTCACTGTTAATGCATATTACATTCTAAACCAAACAGTATGTGAGAGTCTGATCATTGAATGTTGTTTAAAAATAAACTAAAATAGAATTGCAATGCTTCCAAAGAAAGGGATAAGGGATGACTCAGACTGAAGAGTTAACCACAATGCATGCAAAAGTGAATTGCCTAATTCTTCAGAGTGGCACAGCTGGATTTCAATTTCAGGAAAGGCAGCAGGATGCCTAACTCATCAGGAGAAAATAACCAAAACATCCATTCTGTTGCTCCAGGATTCGAGAAATTACTAGGAGTTCTAATTGCTTCACCTTCTATTGCAGTTCTCCACTGAAGGCGCTATAATAGAGAATTTAGTCCCCCCAAAGCTAGGTGTCAACAATGTGAATTAACAAACTGTGAGGAAAGGTGGTTCTTCACATGTTCCTAAAGCACCTACATGTAATGTGTCTTTCAAAGATCTCAGTGATTACAGTCCCAGAAATGTATTTTACAGGGCTATTGCCTACAATAGAAAGTCCCTAGTATATCACCCTTAAAGATTTCTATTCCATGCTCACGCTACTGCATTCGTAAACCACTATTGGGTAGCATATGCCATTATGAAAGCTAATATGCATTACTATTTATGTGTTGGGGCTTTCGGTAGGCCTGTAGATTCAGAGGGGAGTTTACTTTCATGAAAAATGAACAGACAAGCTTATAATGAGGAAAGAGAATCCCTCTTGCCTCTCGGAAGCCAAAGGGCATCAGAGATCTTGACTACACCTATGTCAGCTCCACCTAGAAGAGAACAATTAGCTGTAGCAACCCCTCCTCATTTTACTTAAGAACTTGGCAGTCAACATCTCCCTTCCCCAGATCCCAGCTTCAAAAAGAAGTAAGCAAAGCACCTTCACATCAAATTGTGCCTGTATCCACTTACCACCTCCCAAGACATATAGAATCAAAAATCATCAGATCTATGTATCCTGTTATCTGACTATCACTTTTCAAACTCATATGTCTGTTCTGTCCTAGAATCTAGGGACATAAATTTAAAAAAAAAAAAAAAAAAAGACATTTGTCCTGCCCTTGAGTTTAACTTTGCAGAAAAATGTTAACCAATGAGAAATATCTGCAAATAGGATTCAGATTGAAACCACGCATTGAATGAAGTTTCAGATTAGATGTATGGTCTGCTGTGTCTACTTGCCTCCCCAACTCTGCTCTGCCAACCAAACTCCTTAGTAAGATGGAATCACACTGCTAAAATAAATACTCAAAGACTTATGTTATTCACTTTGATCTGTTGGGCTGCTATAAAACAGGTATAGCCACGTGATTCCAAGAGTACAAAGACAAAGAATTCAGATACAATATTGTCAAATGTCAGTGATCTACAATGTACTGAATTTTTGAAAATACCTACAAGGACTCTTTGACAAAAATCCTCATTAAAAAAGGAACATTTTATGCATACAAATTTTTAAAATTAATTTATTTGTTTTTATTTTGGGCTGTGTTGGGTCTTTGTCACTGCACGCGGGCTTTCTCTAGTTGCAGCAAGAGGGGGGCCACTCCGTGCTGCTGTGCGTGGGCTTCTCACTGCTGTGGCCTCTCCCGTCGTGGAGCACAGGCTCCAGGCGCGCGGGCCCCAGCAGTTGCGGCACGCGGGCTCAGTAGCTGTGGCTCGCGGGCTCTCTACAGCACAGACTCAGTAGTTGTGGTGCACGGGGCCCAGTTGCTCCGCGGCATGTGGTATCCCCCCGGACCAGGGCCCGAACCCACGTCCCCCTCACTGGCAGGCGGACTCCCAACCACTGCACCACCAGGGAAGCCTGCATACAATTTTTTAAAATTTAGGCAAGCAATTAGAAATTAAAAAGAGAAAAAAACATCAGAGAGAAAATTTCCAGATCTTAAATGTCTATCTGATGGACACTTTCATTTCCACATTCTCTGCACTCCCTTGAGCCCTCACCAACTTCAACTAATCCTCTAGAAACCTGTCCTTTCCTTTCCATTGCCACCATTGGCAATGGTCTGACCATTGCCTTAGGTCTGGCCCTCATTGGTTTTTATTTGGAATATCCCAGTGACTTCTTAATTGGGTTCTCTGCACACAGTTTTATGTGAAGGATGGTCACATACATAATTTCAGTTCCATACTTTATGACAGATATATGGACATAGAACTTTTTGAGAACACATTCTTAGGCGAGACAATAATTCTGTGTTTTGATCTGAGAAACACTAGGATTTCCTGTTCTTAAATAATTGTGGTATGAAAGTACAAAGACAACTATTCTTCCTCTAACATTTATAGGGTCTATTTCATTAAGACTTGGTCTTAACCCTTTAATAAATTAATCTTCTTACTATTTCTACATTTATATATGAGAAAACTGAAGCACAGAGAGATTAAGCAACTTGCCTATGAACACACAGCCAGTAACTGTAAGGGCCAGAACTCAAACTCAAAATTCCACCAGAGACCATGCTGTTGACCATCACGACTCCAACTCCTACCCCTACCGCTTTGCCGCATGCATACTGAGTGCTTGGGCCACTGTCCAGCACATAAGGGAGGATCTGAAAAATCCTCTGAAACACTACTGAAAAAATTGAACTGGATGGGGAAATGTGCTCAGATTCTAAAGATAAAGCCACGTAAACAGCTCCAAATAATCAACAGAGGACACGGCATGGTGGTGACAGAGAACAGTCTCCGGTCAAGATGTCTTTCTCCATTTCAGGTTCCTACTTTCAACAAGAAGGCATTTGTCGCCATCATCAAAAAATCTACAAACAATAAATGCTGGAGGGGGTGTGGAGAAAAGGGAACCCTCTTGCACTGTTGGTGGGAATGTAAATTGATACAGCCACTATGGAGAACAGTATGGAGGTTCCTTAAAAAACTAATAACAGAACTACCAGGTGACCCAGCAATCCCACTACTAGGCATACACCCTGAGAAAACCATAATTCAAA
>NC_041219.1:16000820-16084697 GCF_002837175.3 Physeter macrocephalus | reverse complement strand
CCATAATTCAAAGAGTCATGTACCACAATGTTCACTGCAGCTCTATTTACAATAGCCTGGACATGGAAGCAACCTAAATGTCCATTGACAGATGAATGGATAAAGAAGATGTGGCACATATATACAATGGAATATTACTCAGCCATAAAAAGAAATGAAATTGAGTTATTTGTAGGTGAGGTGGATGGACCTAGAGACTGTCATACAGAATGAAGTCAGAAAGAGAAAAACAAATACCGTATGTTAACACATATATATGGAATCTAAAAAAAAAAAACAAAAACAAAAACGAAATGGTTCTGAAGAACCTAGGGGCAGGACAGGAATAAAGACGCAGACCTACTAGAGAATGGACTTGAGGACACCGGGAGGGGGAAGGGTAAGCTGGGACGAAGTGAGAGAGTGGCATGGACTTACCTATACCACCAAATGTAAAATAGATAGCTAGTGGGAAGCAGCCGCATAGCACAGGGAGATCAACTGGGAGCTTTGTGACCACCTAGAGGGATGGGATAGGGAGGGTGGGAGGGAGACACAAGAGGGAGGAGATATGGGGATATATGTATATATATAGCTGATTCACTTTGTTATAAAGCAGAAACTTACTTAACACACCATTGTAAAGCAATTATACTCCAATAAAGATGTTAAAAAAAAAAAAGGGCATTTGTCAAATGCAAACCTGACCATGTCATTACCCCATCTCAGTGATGGGAACTTGGAAATGGTAGTGGGAAACCCCACTGCAGTGTTTTGCAAACTTTTACAGGAAACATCTCTCCCTAATGGCTAGCTGATGAAAGCAACCACACTCTTAAGGCCCATGGCCCAAAGAGCAGCCACAACTCTTGAGTTCTGACTGTGTGACTCATCCTTAATACTCTGGCAAGTTTGACATTTATTCTACAAATGTATCTCTGTTTGTTACAATATAAAAACAATGTTTACAACTACTTATAACTGCAACTCTAGGAGAAAAACGAAAAACAAAAAACTTCATTCCTACCATGATTTCTAGCACCACCTACCTGTATGCGTATTCTTTCTGGGTACCCCGTACTGCAGCTTCATATACAGGACAGGGCTGTGGACCTAATCCGAGCTACTTGGCATGATACCTAAATCCCTTCCCAAACCAACCCCTGACTCACCAGCTCCCTTTCCCACCTCTCCAGCCAACACAATTATTCGCAACCATATCAACAGTCAAATTTCAACCTGTGTTCCACCTCGTGGACTTTAATAATTAGGACCCTGTGGACTTTGAGAAGACATATTCAACCTTGCAAACCCTACTTAGGTGTGATCGTATTGAAGTCGTTCCTTGACTCTCTTCCTCCGAGTGTGTGGATACTTAGTAACACTCCCCTAGTTTATCCCTCTTCTTGCACTTGTTTCCCAGTGGCTGCTTCCCATACTAGACTGTGCTGTCCCTGGGGGCTGGCTCTTGCTCAACTAAGCAGAGCCCTGCCATACAGGTAAATTTCTGGTCTATAGGAAGCGGGACTCACAATAGGTAACCGAATCCTTCAGGACAAGGCAAAAGAGCTGACTACGAAATTGAAATTAAACACAAATTAAAAGGCCTGAGCACATCTCCAGTCTCATTCTCTTTCCCAAAAGAACTCCAGGTGCCGGTGCAGGGGACGCGAAGCCTTGGCACCCAAGAGAGAGGGGGGTGGGCGAAGGCGTCACTTACCAACTGGTGGAAGGCGAATGTCTGTTCTCCAGCGTTTTGGTCCAGGGCTTGTACCAGCTGATCTGCTCCGCGGCTTTGCCCCAGAACCTCTCGGGGTCGGCCACCGAGGCCGCGAAGTGGGTCTTGTACTCGCAGCCGCCCGAGGACAGCGCCCGGCAGCCCCGGCCCCCGAGAGCGCCCCGTGGGCCGGGGGCCACGTACGCCCTGCGGGCCGGGCCGGCTCCCCGGGCGGGAGAGGACGCGGGCAGGGACCCCCCGAGTCCCCCGGCGCCGGTGACTTTGCGACACTGCAGCCAAGATGGCTTCATCGCTGCCGGCAGCGCCCCCCTGCAGGCTGCGCTGCCCGCGGTCCCGAGCCCACTCCACGGGCGACCCCTGGGGCGCTCGCGACTTCCTGGGGCCCGAGGGGAGCAGGCGGGAGGCGGGGGCAAATTCCGAGGTGTGCCCGGAGCCCGGGAGTTTGGAAGTCACACTGGAGTCGCCGGGAAAAACCGACCTGGAGCGGCGGGGGAAGCCACAGGCTGCAGGGGGGGCGGGGAGGGGGGCTCACAGCGTCCCCGCGCGGGGCGAGAGCGGCGCCGCGCGAAACCCGACGCCTCCGCTCGTCTCCAGCTCCGCGACTTCTTCTGGAAAACCGCCCTCAGGCTGCAGAGCGGCCTCCCTTCTCCGACGCACAGGTACCCCTAAGGTGAGGCCGACGGACCCAATTCTTTGTTTTCCAACAAACAAGCTGTGCGCAGCTTCTCGGGGTTGGTCTCTGGAGAGCCAGCCGGTGGAGCGGCCGCGCCTCGGCCCGCAGGGGGAATCCGCCAAGCTGCGCTCTGCGGCCCAGCCCCTGAAGTGTCGAGTTTTATTTCTTTCTCTTTAAAACAAAGCTCCATCCTCGGCTATTTAACAAACAAGTGGCGCCTGGGCAAGGGCTGCTCCAGGATTTCCCGACAGCTGAGAGAGGAGGAGGAGTGGAGGGAGGTTGCCCGACCGAGTTGGGAAGTGCTTTGGGGCTGACTGGCCCTGGGGAAGGTTACGCCGTTGGAATGGGGATTCACTTGCCGACTGGACTCCCCGCAGGATCTAGGCAGAAAGCAGAGTGACTTGTTGCTTTTCCTCCCTGCCCATTTGCCTGTTTGGAGTTTCTTTGCCCTTTTTTTGGATGAGACCCCACGCCCCCCTCCAAAACCAAATTTAAGCCCAAAGGAAGAGCAAAGTCAAGATGAATCAAAAGAGGAAAAGAGGAAGCTGAGGAAAATTAAAAGAGAAAGGCGGTATAGATTACCGCCTGGGTTTAACATTCTTCAGATTCCTTCCCTGGTTTTTCTACCCGTTATTGAATTTCAGATGCGCTCTCGTTTGCCTTTGTTACGCCAAACATATTCTGTTTGGGGTGACGGTGTTTGCAGTAAATGTAAAGATGTGTATTCCCAAATCTGAAGTGAGAAATAATGAATGCCCCAACCCTAGGAAGATTGTAAACAGATTTTTTTTTCTGCAGGAAAAGAATAATGTGAAGATAAAGGTTAAACAGAACAGAGATAACTCTAACGCAAAACAAAGAACATTTCTTTAAATAATCACCTCAGCTATTCCCTTTCAACTAAGTAGGCACTAGACTTTTCCCTAACACCTGCAGCCTACTCTCTACCGAAGGCCTCACAGCAAATGATTTCCAATAGCAAAAGGCACTTGTCACTATTTGAATGCAGAGAGAGTTAGGAAGCCAGATAACCTCCTGGCCTCCTCCTTTCCTCTGCCCAGCCGTCTAATGCTGCTGTCTGGTCTACAAGGTCCTCTGACCCCAAATCATCCCCTATTGTATTAAAGTGATGTCCATCTTAGTCGTTTGCTTAACCGGTATGTGAGCCCCTGCATTGTGTAAGTTGTGACTTGTTGGGCGGGATATGAAGGAAGCAGGCAGATCTCTACTGGCTCTTACTGTGTATCCACATTGTGCTGGCACTTTCAAATATGTTAGCTCCTGTATTTCCCAAGGACTAAGAAGCGGGAAATATAACCCCAGTGTTTACCACCTTGAGGCTGTGTGATGGATATCCTGGCACACCAGTAATTCAAGGTGCACAGGCTCCTCAGGTTAGTCCTGCCACCCACCCCAGCATACTCTACAAAGACCATTTTCTCTCTGTGCCCCAACCTGAAAAAGGTGGAGAATCTGACTCCAAAGTCCATAATTGTCACACCAGGATGATTATTAAAAAGAAGAAAGATTTTAGACTTCCAATAAAATATGACAAGGTGAATACCCATATCCATTCCTCTTCTTCTAGAAACCTCACTGAAAAAGAAAGTACGGTGGTGGTGGTGGTGATGATAAACACCCAGAAGAACAAAGAGAACAGGAGAGGACAAGAAAACAAGTGAGAGAATGGAAAGAAAATGAATTCATGGTATGTGACTGGGGTGGGGGGCAGGGGGAGGTGAATGGAGAAAATGGATTTCCTCATCACACACCTGAAATGCCTCAGGATTTGGAGGCCCTGGGTTCCCCTGGAGGTTCAGAATGAAGGTTAAGGGCTTAAAAACAAAAGGACTAATTAAAAGATTGTGTGAGATGAAATTAGACCCCCCCACACTGCTGGGTGGAACCATTTTCTCTGGACCCTGCAGTACATTGTCATGTTTTAAGTAATTTTACAGAACAGATTGTGAATGTAAGTTCCATTTCAAGCCAAGGGAAGAGCGTAACAGTACAGCACAGGAGGAGTGTAGTAGAGAGGCAGAACAGGAGTGGGCAGTTAAGACTAGAAACTTGAGCCAGATAGAGAGCTGCAAAATAGTGTCAAATGCAGGCCAGAACCTGAGTTTGAGACCATTCACCTTTGACACTAAAAACCTGTTGACTATCGCTAAGCATGTGAAAAGCTTAAAATCATTAGCCATTGAGACTCGGTTTGAATCCTAGTACTGACCATAATTAGGTGGGAAAACTAGGAAAATGAGCTAATTTCCCTACACCGTAATTTCAGTATCTGTATTTTGAGGCTGATAATCCTTACCTCACAGGATTGTTGCAAGATTTAAAAATGTGTAAATTGCTTAGCACCAAGGCAGTAGCAAACGAAGGTAATTTAAAGCCTGTGATCAAACAGCCACTCCAAAAAATCAACCCCCAAACCTCCAGCTTCATTAACACCCTTAAAATTTTACAGTTAGAAATTTTTGCAAGAAATTATTTTGATTGAAACATGCATGTACATTCCATACTGCTTCAAAAAATAAAATTAGATTTTTGACTAATTTGGGGACAAAGTAGTTGCAATCTTTTCAGTGTTCAAGCCCTCTAAAATTCCAGCTTTTTATAAGTACAATATTTATTTCATTGTATGGCAGTAAATGGTATATTTAATATGCTATTCAAGATGACATTTTAAAGAAATCTTAGACAAAGATCAGATTATCTGAGAGAAACTTTCTAGTAAATGGAAAAAGCATAATAATGAAGGAAAGAGTGAAGAGAATCAAAAAGTGTGAAAGACTGCTCAAGAAGGAATGAGCGGAAGGGAGGAAATTGGCGTTGGAATACTTAATGCCTAAGAAAAAGTTGCTGAAAATTAGAAGAGCAGAGTGGAATTCGAATTAAAAGAGGAAAAAGATACAGGCATCCTACAATTTAATTTTTTCTAGGATTACAATTTCTGCCTAGGATCAGTCATTCTTAGTACAGGCTAACTTTTTTAGCAGAGAGAGTAAGAGGGATTAAAGAGTACACAATTTAAAAGTAAGTATAGACTACCCTGGTCATGTATTCTGCTGATCACACAATTCAAATTTTTGCATAAATTTGTTAAGAGTTAAATGTCTAACTTTGGGTAAGGATTAGAACTACTAAGATTTTTACTTATGACAGAAGCAAAAATGTTATATATTGAATTTCCTGGATATTATGAAAACTTGGGAAGTACACATGGAATCATTTGCAAAACTTACTTTATCTCTGCAGCAGGTACATGCTGAGCTGAAATTTGAGCCTGCAGAAACACTGCAGATTTATTCTGATTTAGCAAAGAATTTCTGGAAAATATGCTGATTTTCATGGCTTAGTAAATATTTTTAAAACTTCTAAAGTGAAATGACTAATAGTAATGTAATTATAGACTCCTATTTTGAAACTTTCTTCTTTTTGCCCACATAGTAATTGCAATAAAGGCAAGGAGAAAAAGGAGGATGTAAGAATTGTTTTAAAACAAATAACATTCCAGTGGATGGGAAGAACTCTACAACTTCAGTTCATTCTAGCAACCAAATATAAGGTATGGGATTCATCCACCAGCCTTATTTTTATTTCTTAAAAAAATCCTAAAATTTAATGTTAATTAGTAAAAGGTAATAAAAATGTAGTTGTTTTTATTTGAGAAAAACTGGAAAAGGAACGACCTAGGCAAATATTTCCAATCATTTTTTTCAAGTTCTTAGGGGTTTTTTTTTTTCATTTTTTTGTTTGTTTTTGTTTTTATCTGTATAGCAATTTACAATTGAGGGGGGGAAATCTCATCAATGCAGTTGTGATGGAAAATCCAGTAAAAATGGCTAATATTTTAATCAGATCACCGAAATCCTTGAGAGATCATTTTAATTCTTCTTCCTAGATAATTCCTAAGAAAGTATTCTGTTTCTGTTTTATATTCTTAAACCAAAGCCACTGCTTGTTACTCAATTTTTTGTAATAATACTTTAAATATATAAGAAATGATCTCATTTTCAGGGAACAAATGATGAAAAGGAAAAATATCCTTTATAATAAAATTGTTCATAAAGTGTAGTTGATTACCTAACATTACTTTGGGTTACCAATGTGTGTGTGTGTGTGTGTGTGTGTGTGTGTGTGTGTGTGTTTGTGTGTTAGGAAGATATAAAATTAAACTAGAAAATGAAAAACAAGTCCAGTTAACCAAAACAAGAGCTGCTCTTATGTAACAAGGAAGTGGGTAATATCATTTGGGGGTTTTAAAGACAACACAAGTCTTTCAAATGAAGCTATTTTAAAATTGAAGAAAATATGGCGACAAAGAAATTGCTTACTTTAAGTAGATCATGAAAATAGATATCTCATTTACATGCATGAGAAAATTATAAAGTATTTGGACACTTTTTCCAACCATCATTCTGAATGATGAGACTTTAAATGACTCTTGTGATACTTTTCTGTTTTACCTGTTGATACAAATCCCTACCTGTTTTTAGAATTGAAGACCTGAATATTTAGAGCTCTAGAGTGTGTTCAGAATTCCCAGTGGAGTTATTTTGTGTATAAAAAGGATTTCAATGGACTTCTCTTTGTTATTTGCTTACACTTGCTTTTTTTTTGCTTAATCCAGATACTCTTAGAACTTGGTGTGAATATAAAGTTTGCCTCTTTATATACTTATAACTGTATGTGGATATAGAGTTTCTCTATAAAATTATATTGCTTCTTCCCACTGAACCTTTTATTAGCCTAGTATAAACAAACTTATCAGTTTTGAAAGAGTAAGAAAACTGTTACTGGTATTTTTATTTTTTATCATTTTTTTGGTAACATTGTTTCATACCTACGAACTTCAAGTAATATTGCTGGGAATCTCCTTTCATCTCTGCTGTGACAACCCCAGGAGACAGTACAAAGATTTGGTTTTTTTGATAGACGATTGCACCTGCAAAACTAACTAAAAATGTATGTGTGTGTGAAATGACTAATTTCTGCTTTCTTCTCCTTTGACATTTCTAAAGTCCATTCCTTCGTCACTCCTTCAGCGAGCTAATCTAGTACCCTGCTAGCCCAGCTCCCTTTCTGCAGGTTCAACTATCTCCTATCACTCAATTAATTCACAGGGGTTTACTGAGCGCCTCTCCCTCCCCATGCTCAGCAGGATTCTAGGAACACAAAGAATTGTTTATAAATGACTAAGAGGTACTAATAAATCCATCTCTGTTCCTAAGTAGCTCACAGTCTAGTCAGGAAGAAAACATGTCAGCAAGTGCCGTATAGTTTGTTAGGCCCTTTAGAAGCCGATGAAAAAGCAATAGTGGAGGACCCAAAAATGGAATGGAAGACCCTAGGATTAAGGCAGAAGTAATCATTCTAAAACATAAATCAATTGTATCACCATCTTGCCTAAAGTCTGTCAGTGGCTTCCCACCTGCCTATGGTGAGAAGTCCAAAGCCCACAGTCTTTAGCATAGACCTGCCGGTTTCACTTGGGATCTATTCTGCTCCCCTAGAGGGCATTTGGAAATGAGTAGTGTACTATTATCTATTGCTGTCTAATAAATTATTCCCTAACTGAGCAGCTTAAAACAACAGATATTTATTATCTCATATGAGCTTCTCTGGATCTGGAATCAGGCTGAGTTAGTTAGCTGAGTGGTTCTGGCTCTAATCAAGTGGTAGCCAGGTGGTCTGTTGGTCAGAAGTATGATCATGTCAATGGGCAGGGGTATCGAGTTCATGCTCACTTACATGGCTGTTGGCAGAAAGCTTCAGTTCAAGGGGCTGTTCAGAGGACATGGCAGCTGGCTTTCCCCTGAGCAAGGTGAATGATTGAGTGATGGATTGATTAAGTGATGTGATGTGATGTGTGTGTGTGTGTGTGTGTGTGTGTGTGTGTGAGAGAGAGAGAGAGAGAGAGAGAGAGAGAGAGAGAGTGAGAGAGAGACCAAGACAGACTCTACAATCTTTTATACCCCAATCTCATCTCAGAAGGGCAATTTATCACTTCTCCTTTATGCTATTGGTCACACAGACAAACTTCGGTACAATGTGGGAGGAGACTATACAAGGGTGTGAATAGGAAGAGTCTGGATGATTGGGGACCATCTTGGAGGCTGGCTGCCAAAAGTAAGAATATTTTTGGTTTGTCGTAGTGACTGGATTTTACTTATTAACATGGGCAAAGACCAAGGATACTAAAATCTTGAACAGGAAAGAATTATAGCCCCTTACCAAACTGTCAACAGTGTTGCCAAATAGTTCTTCTACACTTTGTATATACTGCCTTTTCCTACATGCACACACCTGGCTCTATTCATACCTGGCTTCTCACAGTTCCCTATAAAATCCTAGTCCTTCAGCTTCCACAAATCTTCCTTCTGGCTGCAGTGCCTTCTTTACCTTGGCAACGCTTCCAACTCTCTCTTTAGGATTCAGTACAAATCTCTTCATCTCCTGGATGCATTCCCTGATCACATTAAGCAGGTGAGCCCTTGCTTTTCTCTGCCCTATTCATATATTTGTTATAGCATACACAACTGTAATTACCTTTACCAACCCTTCTCCCCTGGAAGACTGTGAGCCCCTGCAGGAATATGTATTATAATGTTTGTTTAGCCTCAGTGTCCCTATACCTTACACAGTTCCCACACACAGCAAACACTTCTTAATACAAGTTAGTTGAATGAATGACCAAATTAGTGGCATGTTGTCTGTGTTTGTGTACATGTGTGTACAGGGATTGTGCCACTTAAGAGAGAATTGCAGAATGTAAAAGCTTGAGAACAACTGATCTGCTCTGTTCCAATCCAGACTCTGCTTTGTTCCATTTGTTTCACGTTAAAGTACAAATTTGCCTTCACATCCCATAATCTATTTTTTAAATAAACGTTTTATATCTTCGCCAAAAGGATAACCGAAAGTTATATTTTCATAGATCATGTTTATAAATTGTAGGGGGCACTACCTGATTAATACACTTATTTTTCAGAAAATGTTTAAGGGTTTAAGATCCTCCCTAAATCAAGCAAGAATAATCCTGCTTCAGTGCATTTAATGATGTTTAACTGTTGACCTCAAAGAGTTAATATAAATTCTAAAAGTGCTATGTTACAGCCAATAGAATTTATTAAAATGAATCTGCAGTAATAGGACAAAAGGTTACTATCCTAAAAGAGTTATTACAAGCATTAAGTGAGCCAAGTTATGGGCAAGAGCAATCTAAAGCTATGAAGACTGAAGCTTACTATTCTAAAAGAGCTAATGCAATATCCAAATGCAATTACCTAAGGAGTAGTTTATTAACTGAAGCACCTATGCTATTTAGGAATAATTTGGGAGCCTCTTAGGGCTTGGAGTATTGCTCCTGGAGCTGGATTCCAGAATTGTCCAGGTTCATGAATTTCTATTTATGAAAGATTTGGCCTCCCAGTCATGATTGTGCCCTGACAAACTTCTGCCAAACCTTCCAGATGTTGAGTGACTTCCTGGACCTTCACCGGCTCCAAAACTCCTCTGTTATTCTGCTTGGAGACATGACTAGTTCAATGTATGCTCATTTGTTCAGGTAGCCCTTTCAGCAAAGAGCTATTGAATATCAACTATATGTCAGGCGTACATGGATACAGAGGCCAAGAAGACAGACGCTTTTTGTTAGATCGCATGATGTATATGTTCTAGTAGTCAGATATAGAAAATAATAACTTAGCACACTATAACACAACATATAACTATATTTGAGATAAGGATGTGGGCTATGATAAAAATAAAACAAAATAAAGGGCAAGTGAGCAAATTCCCTTAGGAGGCGATATTTAAACTAAGACCTGATCTACAGGAAGGAACTGCCAATGTGAGTATCTGGGGGAAGAGAACTTTAGAGAGAGGGACAGATGGAACACTTTCAAGGTCTCTGTGGATGGAACAAGCTTGATAGGTATGGGAGTTAGAAAGTTAACAAGTGATGTTGAAGCATGTTTAAAGGTTGAGAGTTGCTGTATTAGAGACAGGAAGAGCTAGATCATGAAGGACCTTATAGACTACAGAAAGGAATTTAGATTTTACTCTAAATGCAGTTGAGAGCTATTGGATGGATTTCAAAAACAGAAGTGCATCTGATTTATGCTTTTAAAGTTTTGGGGTTTTGAGCCTCCTATTCTGGTCCTTACCATAACCATTAGCTCCTGAATCTGACATCTGTAACAAAAGGCCTTCAAAGAGGTGGCTTTGGGTTTGCTAATGACACCCTGTCTCTTTTTTCTACGATGTTTATATCTTATGGAACTTTAATACTGAATCCCACCTTGACTCAAGTTCAGGAAGCCCTTTCTCCTAGATTCTGTATTCCAGTTTTACCTGTTGTGTAGACAGGCACTTAATTCTTCAATCATTCTTAGCCTTTGCTAATTCTCTTCTCAGGTCCATATTAGAGAGCTATAAGGAAATTTCACCCTCTCCCCTTGCAAACAACCAACCAACAAACAAACAAACAAGAACAAAACCTAAACAACCAACCAGACAAAACCCCCCAAACGTCAACATCTCAAACCCCACTCTGGACTTCATAAGACTCAAGAAAAGTTGAGTGCATTAGCGCCCCCCTCAAAAAAGTACAATTTTAATACTGCCAAATACCCCTTATTCATTCACTGTCATAACTGATAGTAATTTTCCAAACTGGAGTACACTCAATGGCTATTCTAGACCCAGAACATCCAGTCTGCTTAATAAAGTTCTTAACCTACTAACCTTAGAAAGAAGATCAGTCATTTTAAAGATATTCCTCACCCCTTTCCTCAAAAACATTCTCCTTGACATCATCAAGACCATGCTTTTCCCATGTATGTTCTCTGTGATGGGAAAACATTAAAAACAAACAAGAGTCACCTGGTATAAACAAGTACAGAAGAGGCAGAAGCTCAGTTAAGTAGACGCCTCCTTTGTAATTTATAATTTGTCTTCCTGGGATCAGATGCTTTAGGAAGTGAACTAAATATTTTGTCTTTGAACAACACTGTTTTGAATGACACTTAGACCACAATCAATATTTGAATTAAAAATGTAACAAAAAAAACACACAGTTTCCTTAAACATGAACATTTATTCTTTTCAGGATTAGATAAGCAATA
Source organism: Physeter macrocephalus (assembly GCF_002837175.3). Lineage (NCBI taxonomy): Eukaryota > Metazoa > Chordata > Mammalia > Artiodactyla > Physeteridae > Physeter > Physeter macrocephalus. Next base: position 16,073,173 of record NC_041219.1, on the reverse strand, counting down.
ATAGAAAAGTGACTGACTTTTGCCCTGTGTACTCATTTGTTACTTACCTCATGTGCAATGCCCGTTGATTTTGACAATGCTGCATGTAGTAGCCCTCTATAAGACTCTATAGAAGGAAAATAAATTTGAATCTCAACACTGTAAGTGCATTGTGGTAATTAGAAAGACCAAACTATTATAATTAAGTTGTAATTAAAATATGTAACAAAATTCTTAAATTTCTATGAAAGACAAAATAACTACATAGAGCAAAGCAAAGACTTTTACTGTAAAAACTAAATTAAATCTATCCTAGAGATTTAGTTATGTTGTATATAACTGAATGGTAATCAGATTTTTTTGTGATTGTTATGATAACCCCAAAGTTGACTTGTTTCTCCACAAATAGTATTAGAAAACATTTAAGTGATTTATTGCAATATACATTTAAGTCAATTCAAAATAAATAATCCTGTGAATGTTTAACTGAACTGCTGCAATTTTACTTTTGGTAATTTGATCAAGGTTTTTGTGCAAGATCTAGATGTAAGAGATTTGGGGTTTGTAAGCAGTATTCTTCCTCTGTCTCTCAAAACTACACTTAATCAGCTTAGGTTAGAAAGATAACAATCAGAAAGCTTCCCAAGGAAAAAACACAACCCACTTCAAATTTCTCTTTGGAAATGGAACATAGGTTAAAAAATTTTTTTTAAATAATAGTAATACCATTGGCATGCAATCAAAACAGATTTATTAAGAACAAAAGAGCATAACTATTTTAACTCTACTTTAAACTTATCTGTAACCTCCCCTCTTATTAAGAAAAAGAACCAAGATGTCTAACCATATGGTAGAGGCAAATTAACAAAATTTGAGGTGTACAGTTTGAAAATACATCAGGTCAAAATACAAGTGTGAACATTGACAATGAACATGTGTAGCTAACATTTATCCAAGAGGAGAGAGAAATGGAGAAACTTAAGAACATTTAAAAACTATGATTTTTTTTTCCACTCACTGGAATAAACTTTGATATAGGCCAAACAAGTTGTAAATCCCAGTTCAACAAAAACAAATGAGTAAATATAATAGGGAGAACCAGGGAGAAATTGTTATAATAGAGAGGTTAGGAGTTCAGGCTCCTGAATCAGACAGTCCTTGCTTTCAGTCCTTGCTCTATCACTTATTAGCTGTGTGATTTGGAGCAAGTCTCTTATTCTAAGACTCAGTTTCCTCGTGTGTAAAATAGGAATAATACTGGTGAGCTTAAGTGAGATAATGCATATAAAGCACTTGATGCAGTGCCTAATTCATAATTGGTACTAAACAAGTGGTTATTTCCATTCATTCATTCAACATGTATTTATTAGGCATCAGGTATATGCCAAGCATTCTGTTGGCTAATTGGAATATAACAGGAGCAAGATTCTGTTGTCATCAAATTTATAGTTTAGTAAGGAAAGAAAATTAAATAATCTATTACAAGAAAAGTGCTGTGGGAGTATGGGAGTACATGATCATTCTTGAAAAAAGTGGGGGAAGGAGGTAAGCCAGAGAAGGCTGCTTGAAGGACATGATTTTTAAGTGTGAAAATGCAATAATAGACAGGGGTTGAGCAAGAAACAAGGTACAAGAGTGTTCCAAGCAGAGGAAAAAGCTTATGAAAATGGCTATAATTTTTTCAGAGGTTCAGATAGACATATGCTTTTCTCTTCTTCATCTCTGGCCATGCTGTAACCTCTGTCTGGAGCACACTTGAGCCTCTTTGTATTCTCCCTACCCCATCTCACCTTACCCAGACACAGTGGTTACTAACGGTCAAGTGAAGACATGGCCAGGACTTGTAAGGTCGTCTTAGTGCTTTTTAAGCTACATAAAATAATATGGAACTTATCTTCACAGGAAATTGGAGGCTTTTAAGTACATGTACATGAGTGTGTGTGGGTGTGGGTGTGGGTGTCAGACAGTGTTGTTTCCTGGAGGGTTATAGTCCCCATTGCATTTTACTAGGGCAGCATCAAGTTACCTTGGAGAAAGGAGAAATGGATCTTCCTGGGCTGCCGAGAAAAGAGACCCATACATGGAATAGTCCAGAAGCATCAAGTAATAGCGTTAATTTCAGTTTCAGATAGCCCCATGGTCAATGTGCAAACAGTATCTGCCGTGATACTAGACTTTTTTTTTTTTTTTACAATCACAGATAATTTATTATTCAAAAAAAACTGAGGCATAAGCACTCAAGTAAAGAAATTAACAGAAAATATTTTACAAGGGACCTTGAAATACTAGACTATTTGACATATAGATCACAAAGGAAGACTGTACCCAGCAGGATATAAATGTTTAAATGTGCAGAATGTATAGTCCAAAATACTCAGTAATGGCAGTGATGACAACAGAAGCATGACTGTACACTTGAGAAAACTCACAGAAGACTTTATGCCAAATTATGACCCCAAAAATGGACCATTCAGGTCAGAGACAGAAGAGAAACTGGGGAATAACTTGATTTGCCTAGTGTACTCCAGATAAACTCCAAATTCTTCAACCTAACTTACAAGGCCCTCCATGACCTATCCTCTCTTTACCTCCCCTTCCTCATCTCTTACCACATCTCCAAGTTGCTTTATGACTGGTTCTCACTCTCCTCTGCTAATACACATTGTTTTATTTTGCTAGACCATTCTTTTCTTTTTTCCTAGGATAATTCCTCCTCAGCCTGAAGATCTCTCCTTGTATATTGCCTCTTCCAGGAAGCCTTTTCTAAGTATAGTAGGTGCCTCTGTTTCCACTGTCTTAGTACTTATCACAATCCACTCTCTGCCACAGTAAACTCTAACTTCTGAGGGTAAGGATCAGGCTTATCTTGGTATCTTTGATATCTAGCATGGCAATGTTACATGGTAGATATTTAATAGGTGTTTTCTGGAGACTGTATCTGATTGACCAATTGACTTAAAGAGTGAGTGAATGAATAAGGGAAAAAAAGACACACACAGAGTCCCTCCCATCAGGAAGCTTGCACAAGCCTCTTACGTAGCCTCATCCGCCAGAGGGCAGGCAGCAGAAGCAAGAACAACTACAGTCCTGCAGCCTGTGGAACAAAAAACACAGTCACAGAAAGATAGACAAGATGAAAAGGCAGAGAGCTATGTCCCAGTTGAAGGAACAAGATAAAACCCCAGAAAAACAATTAAATGAAGTGGAGATAGGCAAACTTCCAGAAAAAGAATTCGGTATAATGATAGTGAAGATGATCCAGGACCTCAGAAAAACAATGGAGGCAAAGATCGAGAAGATGCAAGAAATGTTTAACAAAGACCTATAAGAATTAAAAAACAAACAACTAGGGCTTCCCTGGTGGCGCAGTGGTTGAGAGTCTGCCTACCGATGCAGGGGACACAGGATCGTGCCCTGGTCCGGGAAGATCCCACATGCCGCGGAGCGGCTAGGCCCGTGAGCCATGGCCACTGAGCCTGCGCGTCCAGAGCCTGTGCTCCGCAATGGGAGAGGCCACAACAGTGAGAGTACCACAAAAAAAAAAAAAAACCTGGAAGAATTAGAGAACAAACAAACAGAGATAAACAATACAATAACTAAAATGAAAAATACACTACAAGGAATCTATAGAAGAATAACTGAAACAGAAAACAGATAAGTGACCTGGAAGACAGAATGATGGAATTCACTGCCACGTAAAGAATAAAGAAAAAGAATGAAAAGAAATGAAGACAGCCTAAGAGAACTCTGGGACAACATTAAACACACCAACATTTGCATTGTAGGGATCCCAGAGGAGAAGAGAGAGAGAAAGGACCCAAGAAAATATTTGAAGAGGTTATAGTCCAAAACGTCCCTAACATGGGAAAGGAAATAGCCACCCAAGTCCAGGAAGTGCAGACAGTGCCAGGCACGATAAACCCAAGGAGAAACATGCTGAGACACATAGTAATCAAACTGACAAAAATTAAAGACAAGGAAAAATTATTAAAAGGAACAGGGGAAAATGACAAATAACATACAAGGGAACTCCCATAGGGTTACCATCTGATTTCTCAGCAAAACTTCTACAAGCCAGAAGGGAGTGGCATGATATATTTAAAGTGATGAAAGGGAATAACCTACAACCAAGATTACTCTACCCAGCAAGGATCTCATTCAGATTCGACAGAGAAATCAAGAGCATTACAGACAAGCAAAAGCTAAGAGAATTCAGCATCACCAAACCAGCTCTATAGCAAATGCTAAAGGAACTTCTCTAAGTGGGCAACACAAGAGAAGAAAAAGACCTATAAAAACAAACCCAAAACAATTAAGAAAATGGTAATCGGAACATACATATGAATAACTACCTTAAACGTAAATGGATTAAATGCTCCAACCAAAAGACATAGACTGGCTGAATGGATACAAAAACAAGACCCATACATATGCTGTCTACAAGAGACCCACTTCAGACCTAGGGACACATAACAGACTGAAAGTGAGGGGATGGAAAAAGATATTCCATGCAAATGGAAATTAAAAGAAAGCTGGAGTAGCAATTCTCATATCAGACAAAATAGACTTTAAAATAAAGAGTGTTACAAGAGACAAAGAAGGACACTACATAATGATCAAGGGATCAATCCAAGAAGAAGATATAACAATTGTAAATATTTATGTACCAAACATAGGAGCACCTCAATACATCAGGCAAATGCTAACAGCCATAAAAGGGTAAATCGACAGTAACAAAATCATCGTAGGGGACTTTAACACCCCACTTTCACCAAAGGACAGATCAACCAAACTGAAAATAAATAAGGAAACACAAGCTTTAAATGACACATTAAACAAGATAGATTTAATTGATATTTACAGTACATTCCATGCAAAAACAACAGAATACTTTCTTCTCAAGTGCTCATGGAACATTCTCCAGGATAGATCATATCTTGGGTCACAAATCAAGCCTTGGTAAATTTAAGAATTGAAATTGTATCAAGTATCTTTTCCAACCACAATGCTGTGAGACTATATATCAATTACAGGAAAAATCTGTAGAAAATACAAACACAAGGAGGCTACTAAATACACTACTGAATAACCAAGAGATCACTAAAGAAATCAAAGAGGAAATCAAAAAATACCTAGAAAAAAATGACAACGAAAACACGACAACCCAAAACCTATGGGATGCAGCAAAAGCGATTCTAAGAGGGAAATTTATAGCAATAAAATCCTACGTCAAAAAACAAGAAACATCGCAAATAAACAACCTAACCTTACACCTAAAGCAATTAGAGAAAGAAGAACAAAAAACCCCCAAAGTTAGCAGAAGGAAAGAAATTATAAAGATCAGATCAGAAATAAATGAAAAAGAAATGAAGAAAACGATGGCAAAGATCACTAAAACTAAAAGCTGGTTCTTTGAGAAGATAGTTAAAATTGATAAACCATTAGCCAGACTCATCAAGAAAAACAGGGAGAAGATTCAGATCAATAGAATTAGAAATGAAAAAGGAGAAGTAACAACTGACACTGCAGAAATACAAAGGATCATGAGACATTACTACAAGCAACTATATGCCAATAAAATGAACAACCTGGAAGAAATGGGCAAATTCTTAGAAAAGCACCACCTTCCGAGACTGAATTAGGAAGAAATAGAAAATATGAACAGACCAATCACAAGCACTGAAATTGAGAGTGTGATTAAAAATCTTCCAACAAACAAAAGCCCAGGATCAGATGACTTCGCAGGCAAATTCTATCAAACATTTAGAGAAGAGCTAACACCTATCCTTCTCAAACTCTTTCAAAGTATAGCAGAGGGAGGAACACTCCCAAACTCATTCTTTGATGCCACCATCACCCTGATACCAAAACCAGACAAAGATGCCACAAAAAAAGAAAAGTACAGACGACTATCACTGATGAGCATAGATGCAAAAATCCTCAACAAAATACTAGCAAACAGAATCCAACAGCACATTAAAAGGATCATACAACATGATCTAGTGGGGTTCATCCCAGGAATGCAAGGATTCTTCAATATATGCAAATCAATCAATGTGATACACCATATTAACAGACTGAAGGAGAAAAACCATATGATCATCTCAGTAGACGCAGAAAAAAGTTTTGACAAAGTTCAAAACCCAATTATGACAAAAACCCTCCAAAAAGTAGGCATAGAGGGAAGTTACCTCAACATAGTAAAGGCCATATACGACAAACCCACAGCAAACATCGTTCTCAATGGTGAAAAACTGAAACCATTTCCACTAAGATCAAGAACCAGACAAGGTTGCACACTCTCACCACTATTATTCAACATAATTTTGCAAGTTTTAGCCACAGCAATCAGAGAAGAAAAAGAAATAAAAGGAATCCAAACTGGAAAAAAAAAGTAAAACTGTCACTGTTTGCAGGTGACATGATACTATACACAGAGAATCCTAAAGATGCTACCAGAAAACTACTAAAGCTAATCAATGAAATTGGTAAAGTAGCAGGGTACAAAATTAATGCACAGAAATATCTTGCATTCCTATACACTAATCATGAAAAATCTGAAAGAGAAATTAAGGAACAAGAACCAGACAAGGTTGCACACTCTCACCACTATTATTCAACATAATTTTGCAAGTTTTAGCCACAGCAATCAGAGAAGAAAAAGAAATAAAAGGAATCAAAAAGGCCTGTATGGAGAACACTATAAGACACTGATGAAAGAAATTAAAGGCGATACAAACAGATGGAGAAATATACCATGTTCTTGGATTGGAAGAATCAACATTATGAAAATGACTATACTACCCACAGCAATCTACAGATTCAATGCAATCCCTATCAAACTACCAATGGCATTTTTCACAGAACTAGAGCAAAAAAATATTAAAATTTGTACAGAAACACAAAAGATTCCAAACAGCCAAAGCAATCCTGAGAAAGTAAAACAGAGCTGGAGGAATCAGGCTCCCTGACTTCAGACTATGCTACAAAGCTACAGTAATTAAGACAGTATGGTACTGGCACAAAAACAGAAATATAGATCAATGAAACAGAATACAAAGCCCAGAGGTAAACCCACATACATATGGTCACCTTATCTTTGATAAAGGAGGCAAGAATATACAATGGAGAAAAGACTGCCTCTTCAATAAATGGTGCTGGGAAAACTAGACAGCTACATATAAAATAATGAAATTAGAACACTCCCTAACACCATACACAAAAATAAACTCAAAATGGATTAAAGACCTAAATGTAAGGCCAGACACTATAAAGCTCTTAGAGGAAAACATAGAACACTCCATGACTTAAATCACAGCAGGATCCTTTTTGACCCACTACCTAGAGAAATGGAAATAAAAACAAAAATAAACAAATGGGACCTAATGAAACTTAAAAGCTTTTGCACAGCAGAGGAAACCATAAACAAGACGAAAAGACAACCCTCAGAATGAGAGAAAATATTTGCAAATGAAGCATGTGACAAAGGATTAGTCTCCAAAATTTACAAGCAGCTCATGCTGCTCAATATCAAAAAAACAAACAACCCAATCCAAAAATGGGCAGAAGACCTAAATAGACATTTCTCCACAGAAGATATAAAGATTGCCAACAAACACATGAAAGGATGCTCAACATACTAATCATTAGAAAAATGCAAATCAAAACTACAATGAGGTATCACCTCACACCAGTCAGAATGGCCATCATCAAAAAATCTACAAAGAATAAATACTGGAGAGTGTGTGGAGAAAAGGGAACCCTCTTGCACTGTTGGTGGAAATGTAAGTTGACACAACCACTATGGAGAACAGTATGGAGGTTCCTTAAAAAACTAAAAATAGAACTGCCCTACGACCCAGCAATCCCACTACTCGGCATATAGCCTGAGAAAACCATAATTCAAAAAGAGTCATGTACCACAATGTTCATTGCAGCTCTATTTACAATAGCCAGGACGTGGAAGCAACCTAAATGTCCATCGACAGATGAATGGATAAAGATGTGGCAAATACATACAATGGAATATTACTCAGACTTAAAAAGAAACGAAATTTAGTTATTTGTAGTGAACTGGGTGGACCTAGAGTCTCTCATACAGAATGAAGCAAGTCGGAAAGAGAAATAGAAATACCGTGTGCTAACACATATATATGGAATATAAAAGAAAATTAATTAATTGATTAAATTAAATTAAATGATTCTGAAGAACCTATGGGCAGGACAGGAATAAAAATGCACACATAGAGAATAAACTTGAGGACACGGGGAGGGGGAAGTGTAAGCTGGGATGAAGTGAGAGAATGGCATGGACATATATACATTAGCAAATGTAAAATAGATAGCTAGTGGGAAGCAGCCACATAGCACAGGGAGATCAGCTCTGTGCTTTGCGACTACCTAGAGGGGTGGGATAGGGAGGGTGGCAAGGAGACGCAAGAGGGAGGAGATATGGGGATATATGTATATGTATAGCTGATTCACTTTGTTATAAAGCAGAAACTAACACACAATTGTAAAGCAATTATACTGCAATAAAGATGTTTATAAAAAATTTCTAGATTAAAAAAAAAGATGTGGCACATATATACAATGGAATATTACTCAGCCATAAAAAGAAACGAAATTGAGTTATTTGTAGTGAGGCGAATGGACCTAGAGACTGTCATACAGAGTGAAGTAAGTCAGAAAGAGAAAAACAAATACCGCATGCTAACACATATATATGGAATGTAAAAAACAACAACAAAAAAGTTCTTAAGAACCTGAAGTCAGGAAAGGTATAAAGACACAGACATAGAGAATGGACTTAAGGACATGGGAAGGGGGAAGGGTAAACTGAGACGAAGTGAGAGAGTGCCATGGAAATATATACACTACCAATAAATAGATAGCTAGTGGGAAGCAGCCACATAATACACGGAGATCAGCTTGGTGCTTTGTGTCCACCTAGAGGGGTGGGATAGGGAGGGTGGGAGGGAGACACAAGAGGGAGGAGATATGGGGATGTATGTATATGTATAGCTGATTCACTTTGTTATACAGCAGAAACTGTCACACCATTGTAAAGCAGTTATACTCCAATAAACATGTTAAAAAAAAAAAAAAGCTAAGAGAATTCAGCACCACCAAACCAGCTCTATAGCAAATGCTAAAGTAACTTCTCTAAGTAGGAAACACAAGAGAAGAAAAAGACCTACAAAAACAAACCCAAAACAATTAAGAAAATGGTAATAGGAGCATACATATCGATAATTACCTTAAATGTGAATGAATTAAATGCTCCAACCAAAAGACACAGGCTCGCTGAATGGATACAAAAACAAGACCCATCTATATGCTGTCTACAAGAGACCCACTTCAGACCTAGGGACGCATACAGAGTGAAAATGAGGGGATGGAAAAAGATATTCCATGCAAATGGAAATCAGACAAAAGATGGAGTAGCAATACTCATATCAGATAAAATAGACATTACAGTAAAGAATGTTACAAGAGACAAGGAAGGACACTACATAATGATCAATGGATCAATCCAAGCAGAAGATATAACAATTATAAATATATATGCACCCAACATCGGAGCACATCAATACATAAGGCAAATGCTAATAGCTATAAAATAGGAAATCAACAGTAACACAATAATAGTGGGGAACTTTAACGCTTCAATTACAACAATGGACAGATCCTCCAGACAGAAAAGTAATAAAGAAACACAAGCTTTAAATGACACAGTAGACCAGATAGATTTAATTGATATTTATAGGACATTCCATCCAAAAAACAGCAGATTACACTCTCTTCTCAAGTGCACATGGAACATTCTCCAGGATAGATCACATCTTGGGTCACAAATCAAGCCTTGGTAAATTTAAGAAAATTGAAATCATATCAAGCATCTTTTGCGACCACAATGCTATGAGATTAGAAATCAATTTCAGTGAAAAAAATGTAAAAAGTACAAATGCATGGAGGCTAAACAATACATTACTAAATAACCAAGAGATGACTGAAGAAATCAAAGAGGAAATCAAAAATTACCTAGAGACAACTGACAATGAAAACACGATGATCCAAAACCTATGGGACACAGAAAAAGCAGTTGTAAGAGGGAAGTTTATAACAATACAATCCTGCCTGAAGAAACAAGAAAAATCTCACATACACAATCTAACCTTACACCTAAGGGAACTAGAGAAAGAAGAACAAACAAAACCAAAGTTAGTAGAAAAAAAGAAATCATAAAGATCATAGCAGAAATAAATGAAATAGAAACAAGCAAAGTAATAGCAAAGATCAATAAAACTAAAATCTGGTTCTTTGAGAAGATAAACAAAATTGGTAAACCTTTACCCAGGCTCATCAAGAAAAAGAGGGAGAGGACTCAAATCAATAAAGTTAGAACTGAAAAAGGGAAGTTACAACAGACACCACGAGAATACAAAGCATGCTAAGAGACCACTACAAGCAACTCTATGCCATTAAAATGTAGCCTGGAAGAAATGGACAAATGTTTAGAAAGGTATAACCTTCCAAGACTGAACCAGGAAGAAATAGAACATGTGAACAGACCAATCACAAATAATGAAATTGAAACTGTGGTTAAAAGTCTTCCAACAAACAAAAGTCCTGGTCCAGATGGCTTCACAGGTGAATTCTATCAAATGTTTAGAGAGGGGCTAACACCCATCTTTCTCAAACTCTTCCAAAAAATTGCAGAGGAAGGAACACTCCCAAACTCATTCTACGAGGCCACCATCACCCTGATACCAAAACCAGACAAAGATACTACAAAAAAAGAAAATTAGAGACCAGTATAATTGGTGAATATGATGCAGAAATCCTCAACAAAATATTAGCAAACAGAATCCAACAATACATTAAAAGGATCATACACCATGATCAAGTGGGATTTATCTCAGGAGTGCAAGGATTCTTCAATACACACAATTCAATCAATGTGATACACCATATCAGCAAACTGAAGAATAAAAACTATATGATCATCTCGATAGATGCAGAAAAAGCTGTTGACAAAATTCAACACCGATTTATGATAAAAACTCTCCAGAAAGTGGGCATAGAGGGAACCTACCTCAACATAGTAAAGGTCATATATGACAAGCCCACAGCAAACAACATATTTTGTCTTTGAACAACACTGTTTTGAATGACACTTAGACCACAATCAATATTTGAATTAAAAATGTAACAAAAAAAACACACAGTTTCCTTAAACATGAACATTTATTCTTTTCAGGATTAGATAAGCAATAATAGAAAAGTGACTGACTTTTGCCCTGTGTACTCATTTGTTACTTACCTCATGTGCAATGCCCGTTGATTTTGACAATGCTGCATGTAGTAGCCCTCTATAAGACTCTATAGAAGGAAAATAAATTTGAATCTCAACACTGTAAGTGCATTGTGGTAATTAGAAAGACCAAACATGTTCTTGGATTGGAAGAATCAATATTGTGAAAATGACTACACTACTCAAAGCAATCTACAGATTTAATGCAATCCCTATGAAATCACCAATGGCATTTTTTACAGAACTAGAGCAAAAAATATTAAAATTTGTATGGAGACAAAAAAGACCTCGAATAGCCAAAGCAATCTTGAGGGAAAAAAGTGGAGCTGGAGGAATTAGACTCCCTGACTTCAGACTATACTACAAAGCTACAGTAATTAAGACAATATGGTACTGGCACAAAAACAGAAATATAGATCAATGGAACAGGTTAGAAAGCCCAGAGATAAACCCATGCACCTATCGTCAACTAATCTGTGACAAAGGAGGCAAGGATATACAATGGAGAAAAGGCAGTCTCTTCAATAAGTGGTGCTAGGAAAACTGGACAGCTACATGTAAAAGAATGAAATTAGAGCACTCCCTAATACCATACACAAAAGTAAACTCAAAATGGATTAAAGACCTAAATGTAAGGCCAGACTCTATAAAACTCTTAGCGGAAGACATAGGAAGAACACTCTTTGACATAAATCACAGCAAGATCTTTTTTGACCCACCTCCTAGAGTAATGGGAATAACAACAAAAATAAACAAATGGGACCTAATGAAACTTCAAAGCTTTTGCACAGCAAAGGAAACTATAAACAAGACGAAAAGACAACCCTCAGAATGGGAGAAAATATTTGCAAATGAATCAACAGACAAAGGATTAATCGCCAAAATATATAAACAGCTCATGCAGCTCAATATCAAAAAATCAGACAACCCTATCAAAAAATGGGCAGAAGACCTAAATAGACGTTTCTCCAAAGACATACAGATGGTCAAGAGGCACATGAAAAGCTGCTCAACATCACTAATTATTAGAGAAATGCAAATCAAAACTACAATGTGGTATCACCTCACACCAACTAGAATGGGCATCATCAGAAAATCTACAAACAACAAATGCTGGAGAGTGTGTGGAGAAAAAGGAACCCTCTTGCACTGTTGGTGGGAATGATATAGCCACTATGGAGAACAGTATAGAGGTTCCTTAAAAAACTAAAAATAGAATTACCATATGACCCAGCAATCCCACTACTGGGCATATACCCAGAGAAAACCATAATTCAAAAGGACACATGCACCTCATTGTTCATTGCAGCACTATTTACAATAGCCAGGTCATGGAAGCAACCTAAATGCCCATCAACAGATGAATGGATAAAGAAGATGTGGTACATATATACAACGGAATATTACTCAGCCATAAAAAGGAACGAAGTTGGGTCATTTTTAGAGACATGCATGGACCTTGAGACTGTCATACAGAGTGAAGCAAGTCAGAAAGAGAAAAACAAATATCATATATTAATGCATATATGTGGAATCTAGAAAAATAGTACAGATGAACCAGTTTGCAAGGCAGAAATAGAGACACAGATGTAGAGAACAAACGTATGGACACCAAGGGGGGAAAAGGGGAGGTGGGAGGCGGTGGTGGGATGAACTGGGAGATTGGGATTGACATATATACACTAATATGTATAAAATAGATAACTAATAAGAACCTGCTGTATAAAAAATAAATAAAATTTAAAACACACACACACACACAAAAACCAAAAATTAAAATGTCAAAAAAACCTCAGTAGCATGGATAAAAGAAAGAAGGAGGAGCAGGACACTCTATTGATGCTTTACCAATAGTGTTTACAAAGAATTAACCACCCATTATTTATCTTATTTAAGTCTTACAAAACCTTGATAAATTGACATAATTATCCCTGTTTTATAGGCAATGAATTTAAGCCTCAGAAAAATTAATGCCTTGCTGAAGACTAAACTGATAGTACGTAGAAGAGCTTGGAATAGAATCAAATTAGAAATAGTAAGATTTTGAGTTAGAGAGTAAAGTGTAAATACAAAAATATTTTTAAGGAGTTGTAGAAGAAGATAGATTACTGGGTAGACTCACTTGTATTGATATTTACAGTGAAACAAATATGGTCACCTTTGATGCCAGTATAAACTTTGATGTTCCACAGTTTTATGGACGTGATATAATAATTGTACTTTTTTAAAACTTCAAAACATGTGGGTAAAAGTATTGTGGTCTAACTAGTATTTGAATCCTGGATAAAGCATGTACTTTTCTGCTTGGGTCATGTGGTCATGAGTTGTTCACTATGGGAAAGCTGAGAGCTGGAAATCCAGCTCCAGATATCCTAGATCTGCTGATTAACAAATATCAGCATTTTGACCAGCAGCATTTGCACAATTTTTCTCAGAGTAAACATATTATTAGGAATGGAAATTTTAAAAAATCTAAATCTCAAATACCTTTAATGCACATTAATTATAATAAATTATAAATGACACCCCCAAGCTTGAGTAACTAGGATATTGAGAGAATAAGAAACTTAAAGTTCCTGATATGAGTATTTTGAAAATACAAAGCAATTGGCCAGGCTTTAACATCAAGTAAATAGTAGAATAGACGTTTGAAGAATATTTATAAGTCAGTCACCTATAAAGACACTAATAGCAAGATTTGGGTGATGTTCCTTTCTTGTTAGATCTTGCTATCATAAAATTTATATCTTATCACCCATAAATGTGGTAATTTATTTGCAAGAAGATCTATGAGATTTTAGTTTTATGATTGTTATTATTAACCTTGAGCTTTTGATGCTTGTTTACTTGGGTGTTATGGAAAATTGTACTTAATCTTTGTGGATTTCTTTTAGGAAACTAGATTTTAAATCATTCATATTTAAGCTGCTGGCAATTACTTAATTGATCTTGTTATAACTGATGCAATTTCTTTACAATAGAATTAAGTCAATATGTACACAAGATTGTTCAGAGTCTCACAGAGTTAGAAATGAATGAATTAATTTTCACTTATGATTAAATAAAAATAGTGTATGAATGTAACAGAAACATCTGTAAAAAATAATATCATTACAATATCAGCAAGAATCTGTGAACTGAAACCAAGTCTCCTAAATTTCTATAAAGGATTACCAGACCCCAGCCAGTTGGGACTAATACCTATGTTCTCGTCTTGTTTTTGAATGATGTGTACTGTCTGAGCTGGGCCCCAAACCCTTGGATGAGATACTCCAGGTACTTTTTCCTACCTCTCTGCTGCCTGGATGCAGAAAACCCTGTGGAAGACTCCAAGACCTTAGAAAATGGTGGAGCTACCTGACAGGAATCTATGTCCCTGACAAATCATAAAGAACAGTCTATGTCCCTGTCACTTCCTAGGTTAGATGGAATGTGAGTGAAAAATAAACCTCTATTGTGTTAAGTCGTTGAGATTTAGGGATAGTCTGTTATGGTAGATAGTCTAACATGAATAATACAGAGGGTGTGAGGAAAACCCCAACCTTGTCTCATGCTTTCCTCTCAGCATCCTCAACCTTGCTGTATATTAAAGTATCATTAATTATGTACCAATTGGTCTAAATAAAGGTGGCTTTGATCTGGATATTGCTAGAAAATCTCTCAGTTGTTTCCAGCATTCCTACAATAAGAAATATGGGTCTAAATTAGAAGTATACAGTGCTTACCATAGGGCCAAAATATTCTCCCTTTGTCCCTTAAAACACTGAAATGATTTTGTTAATGGTTACTGATATTTTCCTCTCCCACAAGGTCCATATTTTCTGCTAAGATATTTATATTAGGCAATTTCCTAAGAGTGGAAAAAGAACAATTTGGGATTCTAGGGAGTCTGGTTTAATGAAAAGCTATATTGGTAGTTAAAACTCATCAAATCATATAATGAAATGCTCATTCCAATTAGAGTTAATCCTCAAGTTATTTGAACTTATAAGATGAATATATTTTCTATTAGTAAACCAAAATTGTATGCTAGCTACCAGATTGATTAATTTTTAGCAATATAAAGTTTCTCATTCTTTAAATGCACAGAAAAAGTTTGATCATGATGGCTAACAAAAGTAGTACAAGTATTTCTGAAGTATTTCTGAAGTAGGGTACACTATTTTCACTTAATTATATCCAGAATCCAAGCATCAGAATAATGAGTCTCTGTTATTCTGAAATAACATTTTTGACTTACTGATTTTATGGATGGATGAAATGTTTCTCTTAATTAATTCAACCTAAGAGGAAGTGAGCATTTTACATTGCAGTATATCTGTCATTTTATAGGTGAGAAAACTGAGATTCAGAGAAGGAAGGTAACTTCCCCAAGGATCCACAGCTGGTAAGTGAGGGTGCTGCAATTTGAACCAGATGAGATTGGCTCTATGGCCTGAGTTTTTAATGACTAAGTCCATTAACCAGAATTTCTCAGACCTGAGATCATGCAGACTGTTGAGAATGTATTTGTGGATCCCTAAGGGTCTATGGACCCTAGATTGAGAAATACTATAATTAAATATTAAACACATATTTAAAATTACTACTCAGCACACATAAACTTCATTATGTAATATCTTGGTCTAATAAAACCATAAACACAAATTTACATAGAAAGTACAACGCAGTTGCATGATGATAAAAGAATCTATCAGATGATCTAAAACGTGTATACATACATGCAAATCTATCTATCCACCTAGTTTTTCAGTTATTGAAGAGTATGGACTTGGTTGGGTACAAATAGAGAGTTTTAGTTTTCTTTAATTACTGCCTTTACAATACTCTTTGGAGCAGTTTCTAAACCTAGGTATGCAAAGCAATATACACCAAGAATTTAAAAGGAATAATGGAGCAAGGATGTGTTCTTTCCTGAGACGGATCTAGCTGAGAATAAATCTGTAGAAGGGACTTCAAGGCAGGTTCCTCCCTTCTACCTTCCTCTCCCTATCTCTTCTATCCTGTTTCACAAAAGAAAGGAATACATCTCAGAAATCTCTCTGGACGTCAAACAAAGTGACTTCAAAATATTGGCTTAAGAAAACAAATCAGTGTCAATGGATAACCAAGGAAATATAAACCATCTCAGGACTTGGGTCTTTTCCTGTCTTACAGATATTTCTGTTAAAAGTGAAAAACTGGCATTTAAAATGGATTGGTATTGATAATTGTTATTTAAAGATCTCACCTCTTCCAGCTTTTCACATTGTCAAAGAATGTATCAATTTTCAGGGAGTTCCATAAGAACAAAGCAAATAACACGTAGGTAAGAAATGTTAAATATCGAAAATAGTTTTTTTCATGTATTTAAATATAAGTAGTTCTTTTAAGCTATTCTCAAGGTTCATCCTTGGGACCTGTCATTAGCTAAAAAGAAAAACTTTGAAGAGTTGAAGCAGTATAGGTTAGTGAAGTAGATCCTTTTAACGTAATTGGAATATTTTTTGAGATTACCAAAATTTTCAAGATACACTGGATAAAACCCACAGGCAAATTTTTTATGCTTTCTTTCAGATTTGGTATGTATTATTCAACAAAGTAGTTAAAACCTATTTTATCAAGTCATATTGTGAAATATTTAATTATTTAATCCTCCTCTTATTTCATCTTATGAAATGACTATTTTCTACCTTTTATTAATAAAAAGTAAAAGTAAATACTAGCCAGACTGGTTAGTTTTGGCAATAGGTAAGTTTCTCTTTATTTAGTTACAAGAAAAATTTGATCACAATAGCTAGTAAAATAATAGAGTTCTTTCTGATTTTGTATAATGCTTTAATTTAACTGTTTGAATGACCAAGCATCAGAGTTTAATACATGTATGTACACACATTTAACAAGGAAATATTTCTAGATAAATAAAGGATTTGTGATCTGAGCTATGTATTACATTGCATTGTTAAAAAATAAGTAATGAGAAATAACACATTGATTTATAACTTTGTTTTATAGCTTATAAAATTGTATGAATTAATCTTGTCTTAAGAGGATGCTATCTTAATCTCATTAAGAATTCATTTCTAAGAATTTATTATATACTTGTAATAAAATTTTACTTTTAGTTATTGTGTTTTGATGAACTTCAGATCATATTGAAACAACTGGGTCCAGAAAAAATACATACTAAGCATACAATTATAGGAAATTTTTAATAAATCACATTTAATTTATATCCATAAACTAGTTCTCTTACCTCCAAACAGACAGGCATAAATCAACAAGTATGCTGCATAAGAAAACGTTCACCTGGGGAGTGAGATACCAGTGTTGACTTCTAATTTCTGGTGGCGGCACTCCTTGAGGTCTTCTCTCTTGGATTTGGTAAGCACCATTTCTTCACTCTTCAGGCAAGGAAGTAAAAATCCGTAGTTTCCTCCTTGGGTAAATAATTCACAACTTGAATAAATTTTGGTTCTCCCTATTTCCTAGGGGTCTGCTTAAATGGACTTGAGGTTGGGATAGGGACTAGGGCAATAATCGGGAATGGGAACCAGCCATCAGGGAGCTAATAGCCTCAGTTATGTTCAACGTTCTTTTAAATGCAGAGAATTGATGCTGCTTTTTTCTCAGCCTTGGGTTTTTAGTTGTTGGAGACAATAAGACAATAAGAGCATTGCGGGCTTCCCTGGTGGCGCAGTGGTTGAGAGTCCGCCTGCCGATGCAGGGGACGCGGGTTCTTGACCCGGTCCGGGAGGATCCCGCATGCCGCGGAGTGGCTGGGCCCATGGGCCATGGCCGCTGAGCCTGTGCGTCCGGAGCCTGTGCTCTGCAATGGGAGAGGCCACAGCAGTGAGAGGCCCGCGTACCACAAAAAAAAAAAAAAAAAAAAAAAAGAACATTGCTACTCAGCTCACATACACAGAATGAAGCATAAATTTTTAAAATTATACAATGAAATGATTGAAAAAACCACAGAATACATCCTCAGATCCAGAGGGGCTGCAGACCCCAACTTCAGGTTCTATAATCAGTATGCTTTCCAACTTTTAGACAGGTGCCATCTAAATCCAAGGTAGCCTGTGAACTGGAGATTACATCAGTCTCCGCAGAATGTCTATACTACTGTTCATAGAACAAATTTCACTGAGATGTATTTTAAAAAATCAAAACAGATTTGACCATTTCTAAATAATCTGCCATTTTATTTAGAAATTTCAGGAAAAATCATGATGAAAATTAAGATTATTATAATAAGCATTGTAGGTTAAAATTCAGAACAACTTTTAGTACTTTAGTATCAATCAATTCTTTAAAACTTTATTAAAGAATAAACATACCAAAACTAGAAGAGAAGAAAAAGCACATATATAGAAATATAATTATCCCAATTAAATTATATTTTTATAGGGAATTCAACAATCTAGATGAAAAGAGTATTTTCAGTATCCAAATATTTTCTAAAAATAATTATCTAACAACATTGCTTTTTTTTTGCTTGTTTTTGGTCACCATTCTCTAATTTATCACTGACGTAATCAAGTTAACATCTCTAGGGTCTAGGAATAGACTTCAACTATATGAAAACAAATGAGTTTTAGAGATACACCAAAGTCCTCTATAATGTAGATATAATAGAGACAAGTATCAATATATTCAGCCTAGGAGATATTAGTAAGAATAAAAACACAGAGAATAGTTTGGGAATATATAAAGAAACCCAGAGAGTTCCCAAGGGATGCTCACGAATCTTGGAGTTTTCAACTTATACCACATTATCCTCTCAGGGTACCATTACGCAGAATTGATTCAGGCCTCACACGTGGAAAGAAGCAAATTCTAAAGTTGATGTGTGACTTTTCCTCTATATCTAAACCAATAACTAAAGATAAACACCATTCAAGGCAAGGCATATATTTGTTAATGTAATAGTATTGCCCAAGAACACAGTATATTATTTCCACGTGTCATTTTCTCATTGATAATAACATCTGATTTATTCAGTGGTCAATTGTTTGGTAAATTCAACATCTGTAACAAATCTGAGAGCCTGATAGTAAATGGAAAAAGTTCTGACCCACTGAAATACCTAGTATTCTAAGATTCATGCATCTTGTGTACTGGCTAGACCCTTGATTGAACATTAGATATAATGAATGCACATTTTTAATACTTGGGTGTCTTACTTCTCTCTCCACATCAAATTAGGAAGAGAACTGGAAGCTTCATTTGAGAATTTGTGCATCCATTCCACAAATATTTTTTTAAACTTATCATGTGCTCAGAATTACACTGACAAACTAAACTGTTATTTAATAACTAACTAACAGTAAGAAAAGAAATAGAGAAGCAACCATACTAAAGCCAAGCATAAAACTGATTATTGTAAAAATGATTCTAAATTGTTAAAAGAAGAGCTTGATACTTTCTGTTTATGTAAGCAAGCAGGTAAATGTTTTTCTTTTAATAAAAAATTTATTTTATTTTCATGTTAGTAGCATTATAACTTAAAATACATATTTTTAAAAAGGTTATTCTTGATACTTAAAGAAACAATTTGTTATCTGAAATTCATTTATTGAAGCAATGTAATTCATAACAGCAGCAGGTGTATGGCAATAATAAGAGGCAGTGTCTCACTGTTTCTTCAGAAACTTTTAGAATTTATTCTTATAAAAATAGTCACCTCTAAAGGCTGGTACAGCAATTTAATAAGCTTGAGATTAATTTTTATTACATTATGTCTCAGAAAATAGACATTGTGAAACAAGGCACAGCCAGGTTCCTGGAGAAACCACAGTGGTTATTTTCAATTGGCTATTTCTATTAGATACAGGAATAGCACTGAGAAGCTTTGAAAATTTAATAGTTTCTGTCCTTCCTAGAGGACTAAATCAGTAGATTGAAATGAAATGTTATGCTGGATTTCAAAATAGAATATTGTGAATTATGTACACAAAATAGTATTAGTGGTCATTCAGAAAAACAATCAAGCATTGCACATGTTAAACCAGCCATGTAGACTGGCATGGGTTCATAAGTTCAGGGGCTTCATAAAATACTGCTGTGGACAAGTAAACATTTAAATCAAAATTGAAAATACATTCCTCAGGTCTATCGTGTCGTGTATTTTTCAGTCTAAGCTACATATGCGTTATCACATTTTGTGATCATGTAAAAGCACAGGTTCCCAAAACAAACACAGTCACCTCCAATCAAGTTATTAACAACCCAGTGAAATTGAATTTGGCTAAAAACCAAAATTGGCAGTCTCTTCTCTGATCTTCTATAGATGTTCTTTCTTCCCTGTATAATGCATCCATTGTTTTAACCTAGCAGCATACATCAGTACTAATCGTTAACACAAACAGCTATGCATGACCATCCATATATTTTGACATGTAAAACTGACAATTGTTTCTGAGCAAATGTTTCATATTTTACTTGCCACCCACTGATTTCTAGGCTTTTCCCAGAAATGGCAGTTTTAAATTAATAATCCTACATTGTTATTATGTTTCTATAACAGCATTCTGTTAACTGTTCTTAGCACTCCATTATATGTAGTTAGAGTTATAAGTGCAAATGAAATAAAAATAAAAATTCTACCAGATGTTTGATTCATCCCTTAGTAAAGCAATTGAATAAAATGAAAATTTGCCATCTGTTCTATGGATTAAAAATCCACATGTTTGTAACATGGCCTTTTGTAGCCTTTTGATAGCTATGATTTCCAGAGGAAATATATTAAGATAATTTTTTATTATACTTCTCAAAATATTTTGGATTCTCTGCAGTTTTATGAATTTATGATTCTTGATCTATATCAGTTTTTCTTTCCATTCCTTACTTTGTATTATAAATCATATAGGTGTTTTAAATCATGAAAATAGCTTTTAGCTTATTTTCTTGAATGCTAAAAAGAAATTAAAGAAAAATCTGTTTTTCTGGGCACTGTCAATGAAATCTCAAAAGAATGAGTTTTTAGATCTATTACAATTGGGGAAAATAGAGTTTTTTTTAGTAGTGATATTGTATAAAATCACCAGATGGCATCTCCTAGTCCCTGTAGAAGATTTCTGTTCTCTTGGTAAACAAAACATTCAAAAGAACAACAAAAAAAATTACACTATACCAAAAAGGAGGCGTTTCCAAGTACTAACTGCTTATTTTTGTATTGTACTTCTCTCACTTGTTAGTCTCTTGCTTCCATTTTTATTGATTTCAAAAAATATTTATTGCCTATGTAAACTGTAAGGTTTACAGACAAGGAAAGGTCTGGAATCAACCACTAAAATTCTATTCTTGAAATCTCTCTCCAAGGACATTAAGTCCAGGGTGAATGTCAATTATCTTTCTAAAGCTCATAGTACAATAAGGGTACTTCTGATTCAAAGCTGAGCTTTGCTACAAGAGGCAGAGCCCAAAAGGCAAAATTAAATGTGCAATGTCTAAACTGAGCTCGCTGATCATTCTTCTTTTCCTCTGAGAATCTCAAGCTGTGGTTTACAAACAGCTTTCTTGTGGGGTGTGCTGTGAAATAGCAAATGGAATTTAACTTATCTATTTCCTCGGGGCTTTGTTTACTTTCCTAAATGTAAAGAAAGAATTCTGGGCTTCCCTGGTGGCGCAGTGGTTGAGAGTCCGCCTGCCGATGCAGGGGACACGGGTTCGTGCCCCGGTCCGGGAAGATCCCACATGCCGCGGAGCGGCTGGGCCCGTGGGCCGTGGCCGCTGAGCCTGCGCGTCCGGAGCCTGTGCTCCGCAACGGGAGAGGCCACAACAGTGAGAGGCCCGCGTACCACGAAAAAAAAGAAAAAAAAAAAGAAAGAATTCTGGAAAACTATACCATCTAGAACTGTTTCCCAACCACTCTTCTGAAGAAAAATACTGTTATGGTCAAATATATTGTAGAAATAACTGATTAAACAGAAATAAGTGTTTTTGTTTATCTGCTTGTTTGAGATGGCTCAGGACTTCTCCTATTCTAATGTGTCTGGTGAATCTCTCAAAAGGAAACATGGATTAAAGTAGTCTAAACAGTTATTTCACCCTAGCATATGTATTCTGTTGATTTTTTATCAAGATTTTTATTCAAATGAATATGCTTTGGGGAAAGTTGACCAGGAGGAAGGTAATATTAATCATCAGTTTTAAGGGATCAGTTATAAAAATTTCAACAATATCATTAATGATGTAATTTTTTGTTTGAAGTGTGATGTAATTTTTTGTTTGCTCATCCATTAATGGATGAGCAAATGTGGAATATTTTTTTATTCCAACTTCTATTGGAATAAAAGTTTTCTCCGCTATCTGAAAGCTGACCGTTCCTGTGAAAACTTTGGGAAGCAGAAATGGAGTAAAGTGAAGCAGCAATTACCTGATGGCGCACATCTTGCTAAGGACACGCAAAAATAAATTGAGATAAAGCACAGATGCTCACAGACAGTTTAAAGCTTTCGTGGCCTGATGCTAAGGTGCTGAGTGTAGTTCCTGGGAAAAGACCTTGGAGGTGCCCTCTCGCTGCTGGGGGGTGAGCACTGCCTCTGTAAACGGCTCCCTGCAAAACAAATACTGAGTACTATTGTCCCGTTTTTCCTAAAAGGACAAATCCTCTTAAGATTTCTTTCAGTTAGCAAAAATAGGTACTAATGAGGGTCTTTTGTAAAAGTCAAGTGATATAAAGCAAACTTTCGGAAAGAGGGGGATACCTGTATCTTGTATTCCATTGTAGGTGTGCTGTATGTCATCATGTGTTTTCTCAAAGAGAAACTTGTATACATTAGAAAATACCTGAGTAATTGACTGAATTTTTTGCTTTTTATATAAGATGTGTTGATGCAAACTGACGTGGCACAATTGTTTAAGAGATTTTTTTAAAGTTTCCTGCTGAATCATACAGAATGTTGAAATATGAAGACATCAATGGGACTATCTGAACAAATTTACCTCCCTCATTTTAAGGAAATTCCAGCTCAAGGAGGTAAAATAATATGTTCAAGTTTGAGTATTTTTTTAAAGCAAAAAATTAAGAGAAAACCATAGTAACCAAACAGAATATCTATGTCATAAATGAGACAAGTTTATTTCTCTTACATATCCAGGAAGCCCAGAGGTTTCCATCCCAGGCTCCCGTCTTGCTACTATGCTATAAAGGACTTCCATTCCCAAGGCCACCTCAAGGTCCCTGATAGCTGTTGGAGTCTCAGCATATAGGTACTCATTTTAAGCAGCAAGAAGAGGGGGATTAAAAGGACCCTCTTTAAAAGCATTTTCTGGAAGTTGCACACCCTATTTTCCTTATAGCTGTTAGCTAATATTTAGACATATGATCAGACCTAAAGGCAAGGAAGCTCTGTGCCCAGCTAAAAATTGAGAAGGAAGTGAGAATAGTGATTAGGAGATAATTAGAAGCCTCTGAACTCAGGTAGCTAGTGAAGGAAGAACTTGCGAGTTAATTCAGCTCTTTAGAATTCCTGTCTTTTCTTTCTTTCTCACATTTCCACTTATTATGTGAATATACCCAAGGTTCTTTATTGTTACATTCTTCAAAGTGTACTTCAAGTCTCCCCTACCTCACAAAGTTTTTTCTAACAACCACATCTCAAAATAATGAATTAATTCTCTGATTTTGATGTTCAGTCTATACCACAAAGTCTGGGCTGTATTGTATTGTGGACACTTCGGTTTCTATGCAGCCTTTTTCCAACTGCATTGCAAGTTTCAAGAAGCCAGGGAGTATAACTTTATTACAGTTTGTGGCTGGCCCTATTTTTTGATTTGCTGGATCCAGTGACCTTTGAGTCCTCATCCTAATTTACTGGGTGTAACCTAGTCCTACCCCTTGGCTTCTGTGGCATCTCTCACCAACTCTTCTCGGTTTTAGAATACTGTGTACCCACAATCCACAGGAAAAGAGATCTTGAACTCTGGTCCCTCTCAGTGTTCATTTGTAGGATGTTTTAGTACTGTCGAGGTTTGCAGACTATTGGCCTACAGATCTAGTTTGTAGACATATTTTGTTTGGCTCATATAAGGTCATTAAAAGAATGATTCAGTTGCCAACATTTAAAAATCGGAGATGTGACATTAAAAAAAGAAAATTAAATTTCTGGCTGCTCTTAAAAAATTGAAAGGTCTGGCATCATCAGGTCAACATTCCCACATGCTTAGTAGCTGTCATCCCTTGTGGAAGAGACTATGCTTTGTGTTCACTAAATTTCATTTCTTTCCCTGTGCACACAACTAAATTACATTTCCCAATAAATTATGTGGCTGTTTGATTAAGTTCAATCAATCAAATGTAGATTTATAAGTTCAAGGAATGGCTATTGAAAAAATTACCCATATGATGCTCAGTGCTCACTTTCTCACCCTGTATGTCAGACTAATGCATTTTTGCTTCCATAGTTCCTAATATCAAAAATAGATGCATGAAATTTTATGTTTCTTTGTATGAACTCTCTCAAAATAGGCCCAATAACTATACAATATAGCCATCTTTAAATTTCATGATAATTTTTACAGAATCCCAGTTAATGTCATCAAAATATAAAATATATTTAAGTGATTTTCCTAAAATAATTTCTTCGCCTGAAAACATCAAGTATTTCCACATTTCTGTCCTCCTCTGTACTTTTTCAATCTATATGACCTAACTGGAAATTAAAATGTGAAAGATACAGTTGAAGTCACCTGGCTTCTTCTTCTCCAATCTTATTCACATCATTCTCTTTCCAGAAAAAACTATTAGCCTAAATTTGGAATTTATCATTCCCATGCACATTTTAAAATTATTATTATATAAGTAACAACAAGTTATATATTATTGATTGTATATTATTATTGAGTTATATATTATTACTTATATATTACATAAGCAAGTATCAATAAGTTATATATTATGATTTGCCTGCTGTAAAAACATATACATGCACAACACAAAATGCAATTTTCTTTTTCTTATTCAATGTTATGTTTTGTTTTACAAAAAGAAAATGCATTTTTGTTTAAACATTTTACTTATTTCTTCCCTTTAAGCATTTAAACAGTTAATTAATTTGTGGAATAGCTAATCCATTCACATGGATTCCGAAGTCAGTAAACCTAAAACACTATGGAGTTGAAAATCTCCCTCCCACCTCTGTACTTACAGCCACTCAGTTTCTACCCACCTCAGTCCCCCAAAATAGGTACCCATGGTTACTAGTTTTTTCTGTATCTTTGCAGACAAGTTTTATAGGCATAAATAAATGTTAGCATGCTACACATTATTTTGTACATTGCTTTTTCACTTAATAACATATTGATTATCTTTTCATATCAGTGCATAAAGAGCGCTCTTATCCTTTCTTTGTGTAGCATCATGTTTTATTTCATGAATGAACCTCTGCTTATTTAACTACTATTCTATTGATGTACATTTTGATTGTCTCTACTTTTTTAACAATTACAAATAATGCCACAATATATAACACACATACATAATTTTGCACGTATGAGTTATATCAGTTATTTATTATAGCATAATAAATTAGCAGCTTAAATTGATAAATATTTATTATCTCACATTTTCTGTGGGCCCAGAACGCAAGCAGAGTTTATCTAGATTCTTCTGCCTCAGTAAGTCTCACAAGGCTGTAATCGGGATTTGCCAGGTCTGTGTCTTCATCTGAAGGCTTGACTGGGGAAGGATCTGCTTTCAAGCTCACTCACTTGGCTGTTGTCAAGATTCAGTTCCTTGGAGATTTTTAGACTGAGGGCCTCAGTTCCTCATGGACTGTTGGCTGGAGCCCTTCCTTATATCCTTGCCAGATGGACCTCTCCATAGGGCAGCAAACAACATGGCAGCTTGCTTCCTCCAGAACAAGGGCTCTATGAGAGAGAGAGTACAATGTAAATAAAGAGCCACAAAGAATAAGAAATAAATTAATAGATGCACATGCACATGTGTGTTTGTATATGTGGAGGAAGAGGCTGCCAGGGGAGAGGGAAGTAGAAGAAAGCAGTGGAGCCACAGATGGGCATGAGAAGGGAGAACTCAAATAGCCAATAGATGTTTGCTGGAAAACACTGCAAGACAGTAACGACCAGAACTGACACTGGGGAGAGTTTTGGCATGCTTCAAATGTAGATAAACACAAGAGCTTGCAGTAAGAAAGCCTGAAGGAGTGGGGACAATCTAGCTCTCAGAAGGCTTGAAATTGACCTACCAAGGCCAACTTCCAGGGCAGGGCCCAGGGAGTAACTGCTGGGAGCGGAACTCAAATTTAGCATAACATAGATAACAGAGAGGAAGGAAAAGATAATAGTTGTGGAGAGAGTAGAGCCGGGAATGTCAGGAAGCAAGTTACTACTAGAAACAACAGAAGGGGGAGTTCTGTGAAATAAAAGAACCAATCAGAATCAAAGCTTCCTTTAAAAATTCAGGAAAACTAATTTCACACAAAAATGAGTAAGAGAAAAATAATGTGTGAATCCCATAAGTAGAAAGCAAAAAAGGAATAGAAGGATATCTACACAATTAAAAGACTCCAGAAAAGAAATACAATAGATAGATAGACAAATAAATATTAAAACCATGCCTAATATTTCAAAGTGAGCTAAAAGATATCAAGAAAAATACATAAGAAATAAACTAATAAAAATACAACATAAAATCAGAATTAGAAAAACTCAGCAATGACCTGACAGAACTCAAAAAAAATCAGATTTGACTTCTTAAATGCTCTTATAAATATTTTGTACCTTTAACTTGGAACACATGTGCTAGAGTTTCACTGAGGCATATGCCTAGTTGTGGGATTGCTCCATCAAGGTGTGTGAACATCTTCAAATTTGCTAAATATTGCCAAATTGCTATCTGTGATACAATGGTTGTGCTAGTTTACATTCACACCAATATCTTAGGAGAATCAACAGTTCTGTATATATTACCCAACTTTGTACTGTCAGCCTGTTTCAATTTTTCCAATCTATTGGGCATGAAATGGTATCAAAATATTATTTTAAATTTTATCTCTGTGCTTACTAATGAGGTTTAGCATTTTTAATGTAATTTTTATCAAACTTTCTCTGAATTACCTGCTCACATGCTTGTATCTATTTTCTTCTGGGTTGGTTTTGTTTTTCTTATGGATTCATAATAATTCTTCTATTTATTTTAAAAAACAGTTCTCTGTTACATGGATTTTAAGTATTTTTTTAAGTTTAAGGTACATCTTTTTAAGATATGTCTTTTTAGTTTACAATGTCTCTTTTCAAAACAAACCTTGTAATTTTAATATAGTATATATTTTAGTAAGTTTTCATACATACATAGTGGTATAACGTTTTTGTGCTTTTTTTCTCTCCTACACCAGTAACAAAAATAAATGTCCTATACATTCTTGAACACTTTATAAAGTTTTGCTTTTACATTAGAGTCTTTAACCCATGTGGAATGGATTTTAGGTGTAATGTGAGGTATGGTTCTAATTATTTATTTATTTTTTTTTTTTTTTATTTTTTTATTTTTTTTTTTATTTTTTTTGCGGTACGCGGGCCTCTCACTGCTGTGGCCCCTCCCGTTGCGGAGCACAGGCTCCGGACGCGCAGGCCCAGCGGCCATGGCTCACGGGCCCAGCCACTCCGTGGCATGCGGGACCCTCCCGGACCAGGGCACGAACCCGTGTCCCCTGCATCGGCAGGCAGACTCTCAACCACTGCGCCACCAGGGAAGCCCCTATTTTTTTAATATCAATAACCACATTAAAACCAATTTTCACTAATACAAACAATGCCTGTGGCATGCCTGTGCTCATGAGCACGTGCTTCTTTATGGTAGCACCTAGAAGTGGAGGGACTGGGATGAGAAGCATGCACATTTTCTTATTCAATAGCTGTTGAGAGATTATTCTCCTAATGGAAATTTTGAATTGACACTCACCAGTGAAGTTTGAATTCTACTTCCCTATGAGTGTCATCAGACATTAATTTGAGCCAATCTGATGAATGTTAATTGTTGTATCAGTAGTCATTTTACAAAGATTTCTTTCTTTCAGTTTGTGTTCTTGAAATATATAATCACTTGTTCAAAGTGGACTATTTTCTGAATTTGCATAATTTGTGAATCCCAGAGTATTTCTTTCAGAGTGATAAGCAAATATCCCCAAAGAAGGTATTCTGTAACGATTCCTTCCCTGCATTGTTACCTTGTATGTAAGACACTATCTTAAAGATGATCAAAGAAAAGGAATTTATAATTATTTATTTGAATCTTCTCATCCCCACGCTTTAAATATTCATACTACTACTACTAACTTATATCTGCATGAGCACTTGACAATTTTAAAGAGTTCTAGCATGCATTTGGACAAGAATTTAAAACTCAGTTTCTCATAACTAAACATTAATAAAAGTGATAAAATGTTCTTTTTTGTGCTAATGAGTCACTCCCAGTTTTTTAGCTCCCTATTATTTTGTTTCATCAAAAATGTTTGCATATTTATATCAACTTTCTGTTTACCCTTAGATTATTCATGCCTGAGTGGTGTGTCAGCTGCAGAAATAGGTTTAATGAGTTTCATGGGGATACCTCATTCCAAGAAGAAAAACTAGAAAAGAAATAAAACACAAATGCCTGCATACTAATATGGCCCCTTGTTAGAACCAATCTCAAGAGTACGAGATGATAGATAGTCCCTACACAATATACATCTCCTTTAGAGAGGGCTTTGCTTCGAATTTGGCTTTCTTTCTGTAATCTCCTACAGACACCACACTAATTCTACATATATAAACAACAAATACCCAAAGGTAGAGGTTACCGTTACTCTACCCTGAATATTGTATTCCTCTGCACTTGCTCAGGTTTTATTTTATAGACTATTGCTTTGTTCTGCTGCTCTTTTTCCTTCTTTCCTTTTTAAGAACGATTGTTGTTTATGATAGAAACCGTTGCCATTAAAATAAACATTTAACTTATTAGCATTCTACACAGACATCCTATTTCTTTGAAAGAGAGGCTTAATTTACTTTGGTGAAGATAATGCATTATAAAGCACCTTTTTTACATATTTAATATATGCTATGTAGTGCTAGTCTATTGGGACAGCAAGCAAAGTTAATTTAAAAGAGTGAAATTTAAAGTTGATCTATGAAGCGCATAAAAAATGGAGAACTAAGGCAATTACTCATGCTTTTCAGGTTAAAAATTCATATATATATATATATATATATATAAATAAAAAGAGAAAGATTTTGGATCTGTATAATTTAGATGCATTATTTTATGTATAGTTCCTCTGTGTGTGTGTGTGCATGCATGCATGCACGTATGTGCATACACAGCAAAATACATGGAATTATAATCTTGAAATTCTAATGCTCATGAAAAATTTGATCTTAAATTTTACAGTAAACATTAAACAAAAGATTTGCAAGGAACCCTCCATTTTTTAAGCCAGGTGAAGTTTTTGAAGCAATATTAACCAGTTGTATTTAGAAGGAATCCATTAACTTGTCTGAAACACAGGGGGAAATATTGTTTGATTTAGTTTTGATCACTTTGAACTATATTCAGCACTTTAAGATGGATATCTCTAAATTTCCCAATTTCCTTGGATTTCAAAGAGAATAAATTTCACTCATTAAAGCGGAAAAGTCTTGATTCCTCCACACATAAAAAAATACTCTGATGTGGTGCTTAGGTGACAGTGAAGAAGGAGATAGGCAAGAGAGACAAATAGGAATAAACATTAATGACTAATTTATGCAAAACACTTTACACATATATTTATATTATTATTGGTTGGTGCTATCTCTTGTAATCCACTCACTTATTTCATTAAAAATAAAAAAGAATTCTTCTTTTTTGGCAAATGACCTGAGAAGAGTTAGCAGTTGCTCAGTTTGCATGGTTGGTATCAGAGTTGGGATCAGAATCGAGGTTTGAACTTTATAGTCTGTATGACTACAAAGTCAGTATCCTATCCTATCTAACACACCATGCAACAAGAAGTACACAGTAAATTTTGACTAAGGGTGATAAGATGTGCAAATGTGTCCAGTAAGAGCCTAAGTGTGCTCTTAATGCTCTTCTGTGTTGCCGAGAAGGAATGAATATGTGCCAGCACCATTTACCTAAGGATCACAATTGTTTGGAGAAAGTTCACATATTAGATACTACTACTAACAGCCTCTATAGTGATACAGAATTTACAAAAATATTTTATATGATTTAGATACCATTTATTGAGGGCTCACTTTCTGCCAGTCATAGTCCTATTATCACATTTCACTTGTTCAATAAGCCAGTGAGTGAAGTATTATTAACTAATCTTTGTAGAAGATACTGAGGTTCAAAGACTGATCAATATCATAGAGCCCTTCAGGGACTTATCAGAATTTAATCTAAGGTCTCCAAACTTCTCATCCTCTAAACTTATACTCTTTCCACTGCTCCAAACTAACCACTCAATACATCAAATAGAGAAGGCACTTAAGAGCCCAGCAATAATTCCAAGTTAGAGAAATGGAATAATTATTATGATTGTTCATACTTTCAAAATTCCTTCTTTATACAGAGTAGTCCAACTCTTTGGATTCCAAAACATCCAAATCATTATCTCAGTCCTTTATATAACATTGCCACAAGAAATTAAGTAAACAAAACAAACAAAAAAACCCAAACAAAAACCAACCTCACCATCAAAATTTTTTCAATTAGATGAAGAAATAATAAAGGACACTTCTTTAAACTTTCTTGAATGTGATAATAAATGCTACAGTGTTTTCAAACATCATTTAGGAAGGCCATCTACTGTAACAGTTAAACACTCTAGCTGTAGAGTTCTGACCTCTAGAATCCAAATTCTAGTTCTAGAACTTATTTTCTTAGGCGATGACATAGCAAATCTAATTTTCTGCATGTATGTAATGGGGATAATAATATATCTGTGAATCATTTAGGATGCTTGATTATAAGTTTTAAAAAACTACCTCCCCAAAATTTAAATAACCAAAATGAATGCATTTAGCTCATGTAAATTGAGATTTCAAAAGTTTCGAGAATGCTTTGATCGCAGCTCTGGCTGCATTTTTCTAAGGTTGTGTGCCAATGTTGGCTTACTTTGGGCTAGCCAAATGTCTACAGCAGTTGTGAGCCTCCCATCTCACCCTGTTCCCTCCAGAGTTAAGAGAGCCCTGCTCTTCCCACAAATGTCAAATATAAGGCCTTCAAACTTCATCTGGATTTAATCATCTAGAGGCTTATGCCTACCCTTTAAAATCATTTCTATAGCAGGAAAAATGACAAACAGTGCTCTTACTGGTGTAGGCCAATGTATAGATTGGGGCTGGGTTCAGTCTTAAACAGACCACATAGCAGCTTCACAGCAGGGAAAGAGAGAGAGAGATGGCAGCTGAGAATGTCAAAATCAATGTCCCCTGCAGCCTGCCTTATAGGGTGGTTGTAGGGTGAAAGAAATCATCTATGTAATGCACCCAGCAGAGCTTCTGATACACAGTAAAAGATACATAAATATAGATAATATTATCCTTCTAATGTTTTTACTTTATTTTTATTTTATTTTATAATTTTATTAGTAGGCAATAGAAAATATTGGAGGAAAGATTATATACAGGATCTTAAAAATAATTTTTGTTCTAGAATATAATTCTATATAACTAAATTAGACTGTTGTTACTTTATGTGCTGAATTTGGGCTTAAAAGAGAACCAAATCATATGTCTTGATTTAAACAATTCTTTGCTCTCATCCTCCTTCATTCTTTTTCCATGAAAAATATTTATAAATTAAATTAATCTTTCAGTGACAGTTAATTTGGCAGTAAAGACTACACTAGAGTAATTTCATTAACTAGCCTGTTGGTTCTCAAGCTGCATGTATTCGCGGTACACTTTCAAATGCACCAATTTTGGCTGAATACTTAAAGGGATTAAAAGAAAATGGGTGATTTTTTTAAAGTGCACTTTAGAAAATTGAAGGAAAGAAAACTCCTCATTTCACAGTTATTCAGCTATCCTCTTCAGAGCTGAGCCAAAGTGTTGTTTTATTTTCTACTCTGACCACACTCTTGTGAACTTGCAATGCAAAGTTTTCACATGTTCTGATAAAAATGTCATTTCTCTTTTCTTCACCTTCCCTTTCCTTTTACCTCTTTTTTTGTTTATCATTAGAGATCACCAAACCCAGTTTTCCGTAATGATAATAATAGCTAAAATTTATTGAGTGCCCATTATCTCCCAGAGACTGTTTTAAGTTTTTTTATATGCATTAATTCCTTTAATCCTCAAAATGGTGACATTTCTTGTGAAGGGTTGTTATGGTCCTTTATGCAATAGCACACATTATTATTGCAAACCCTTGAGTATGTCTATCTTTTATTGTAATATATGCTTTAAGGAGTTATTTTTGTAGTTTGAATAAATCACTATAAGCAAGAATGCTTATATAGTCATCCCTTAATCCCTTAACACACACACAGTCACACACACACATACACACACACACACACACACACACACATATCCGTGCTATGTGATAAGTCTCGAGCTCTTGAACTAGCATGAATCTCCAGGCACAGGACCCCCACAGTTCTTGAGTTTACAGCTTTGGATTCATGCACACTCAAAGACTGCCTACCTGTCTCTGAATCATAGATTCAAGTTCCTGTAAGACAGAATCTGATTGGCCTATATAGGGTGAAGTGTCCATAAATGATTCACTCAGCTATATCTGGGAGGAAGAATTTTATAGGTTGAAAGGAGAAAGAGAAGGAGAAGAAAGGGGAGGAGAAGAGTAGGAGGAGTAGGAGGAGGAGAAAATATGTCATAGACTCATCAGTTTCTGCTATTAGTAATAATGTCCCTGATAAAAGGAAGCAATTTTACATCAGTGCTTAGTGGGATTGGAGGAAATTGGGACATGCAGAGATCAGCAGAGGCTGGACAAAGGAAAAGGGAAGATACCTTACAAGGAGAGTTCCTTAGCTTTATGTCTAAGGGTCTGAGCAAGTGCTTTAGTAATGAGCATGAGAAATGTATGAATTATTTATAGTTATTTAATTGTGTTTAACTGCAC
Organism: Physeter macrocephalus; assembly: GCF_002837175.3. Taxonomy (NCBI): domain Eukaryota; kingdom Metazoa; phylum Chordata; class Mammalia; order Artiodactyla; family Physeteridae; genus Physeter; species Physeter macrocephalus. The sequence goes on along the minus strand of NC_041219.1, from coordinate 16,039,814 downwards.
AGCACACTTGGTTTTCTCTGCAGTGTGAGTTGAATCATTCGCATTCAATTTCTCATAATTTGAATCAAAGAAACCTTCCTAGTATTATTATAAAGTTATATTGGAATAGAGACTTCCATCAGAAATTATAGTTAAGATTCTTATACTTAGGGCAGATCACATAGTTAGCAAAATTTGTAGAATACTGCAGTAATGACACATTCCTGTCTGCAAGTATTCTGCCATTATACCTACTATTATTTAAAATGTTATTTCTACAAGAAAAGAAGTGAAGGAAGAATATAAAGACAAAACAAAACAAAACAAAAACAGAAGTGCAATAATCAGTTCCCTGGACATGATGCCTCTAGAAGTCTATTCACATCATTTCATAGAGAGTAATTTATCATATAACTGAGTTCTGTTCAGAAGCTTTCTATGAGCCCCTCTCTTCTTGTCTTGTTTGACCTTTCTCCCCACTGTACTGAAGAACACCATAGTTTTCTTTGTTAACATGAAGAACCACAGGTTTTCTTCCAAGAAGCTTACTAGTCAATATCCATAACGTCTGTACCCTGAGAATATTAACATGTAGAGGAAAAGAAAGAATAAGACCCTGATTATCAATATAAACTTAATCTCAAATCAAGAATCTGAATTTTAGCTCATATCCAAGTTCTTTTAAGTAAGAAAACATTTGGTATTATTAGTCTTTTAATTTTAACAATTCCAGTTTTTGTGCAGTGATACATCATTACAGTTTTAATTTGCATTTCCCTAATGACTAATGACGCTGAACTAGTTTTCATGGTTTTTGGCCATCTGAATCTCTCTTTGTTTGCCTTTACCTTTTCCCCATTTATAAAATTGAGATCTATGTTTATCTTATTGATTGATTTTCTTAATCTTGTTGATTGATTTCTATTGAACAAGATGTATATTATTCTGAAGACAAGTTCTCTGATGGATGTATGTGAGGCAGTTATCTTGTTCCAGCCAGTGGCTTATCTTTCCACTCTCATAATAGTGTCCTTTGTGGAACAGGTATTCTTAATTTCATAAAAACCAATTTATCATTTTTTTCTTTCAACATTCACTTTTTGTGAACTGTTTCAGGGACCTTTGCATACCTCAAATGCTTGAAGACCTTCTATATTTTATTTTGGAAGTTTTATTATGTTACCTTTTATATTTATATCTATGGTACATCTCAAATTAAATTTTTAGAGATCAAGGTTTATCCATATTTTTATGAATATTCAACTGGCCCAGCACCATTTATTGAAAAGACTGTTTTTGTACAACAAACTTTAGTGATGTTCTTATCACAAAACTGATGAACACATGTGTGAATCTATCTCTGAACTCTCTGTTGTGTTTCCTTAATCTATATATCTATCTTTGCACCAATATCACATATTCACAATTACTGTAGATTTATGTCTTGATGTCTAGGAATATAAGTAATCCAGCTTTATTCTTCTTTAAGATTTCCTCGGCTCATAAAATTCTTTACATTTCCTTATAAAGTTTTAGAATTAGCTTGTTAATTTTAATTTTTAAAAGCTTCTGGGGTTATTGGAATTCTTTTGAATTTGTAGATTAATTTGGGTGAGATTTAAAATTTTTAGTGTTTTGGGTTTCTATTGCTGCATAACAAATTACCACAAATTTAGGGAATTAAACTGACACTCATTAATTATCTCATTTTCCATAGTCCAATGTCTAGGCATCATTTATCTAGGTTCCCTACCCAGGGCTAGGGCTCACAAGGCTGCAGTCAAACTGTTGGCAGGGTCTGAGGTCTGATCTGAAACTCAGGGTCCTCTTTTAAATATTCATTTATTTTTCTTTTCTATTTTTTTCTGCACAGAGCACATTATTTGACTAATTGTTGTGACAATTATGGTAGCATCACAGTTTGGCTAAATCCTGCTCCAGATGTAAAATAAATTGGAGGGTAGGGGTTGGGATGGGTAGCAAGAGAGGAGAAATGAAGAGACAGCTAAATAATCCAAGAAGAGAGGAGGGCAAAAGAGGAAAGGAATTTACAGCAAGAAGAAATATATAAGCCCTAGAGAAAGCAGCCCATCAAGAGTGCCCTAAATTAAACACTTCAAGCAGGTAAAAGCTGGTTGAGATTTTGCAAATATGCATTTGGTAAGTCAGGCCTGGAGGGTGGAGTAGTTAAATAGCCAGCATAAAACAGAGAAGCCAGATACCTTCTAAGATAGGAGGGGCCAGAAAGCCACTCTGTCGAGGGATGGAGAAGTTGGGTGGAGGGATAACCAGGTTCCTGCTGGCCCTCCCTCACCCCCTGGTCTTGTTCTTGGATGAGTTTAGGAGTGAGCAGGTGGGAAATGTATTACAATGTGGTTTTGACCAAAAGTTTCATCAACATTGGCTTTCCCCTTTGGGCTAGTCCTGGTCCAAGGTGAGGTACCCCTAATCCAGCTGGCTCTTCAGCCTCACAGTTTGTGCATGTGAGAAACTGGCCCCAGGTCTATGTCAATATTCTGGATCAACTCAAAGATAAATTTCACCTGGGTCTCATAGGCTTGGACTGAGATATTATTGTTGATTCCTTGGATGCTCCTGAAGCCCTAAGGCTGGAGGTGGACCGGGTTGAGCCAATAGATGCTGGTGGTGAGGCTCATGTAGTGTCAGCTGTCTGTGTTACAATAGTAACTACAGTAGTAGTTGGGGGCCAAAACTGACTTCCAGGTATATGAACTACATAATCTGGCAGAGCAGTTGGTAGCCCAAGGCTTCGTCATCAACGAGGCTGATGGGCAGGGGTCAAAGGCACTCAACACATGGAACCAGACACAGTCATCAGCCACAGTGTTCTTAATGAGCTCTGGGGTCTCCTGGACTGTCTGTGTAGGGTGAATCTGGGAGTTCATTATGGCCTGAATCACTGGGGGGGAATAACATTTACTTGACCCCTGCATTAAACATGGTAAATGCTGTGAAACACCTTACCAGCTCATTGGTTATGTGATTTCTCTCCATTAACCTAAGGCCCAAGTCTCCCTCTACTTTAGATCTGCCTCTGGGGCCCTGAGAGGTCAGGAATCAGACCTTGACCATACAGAAATCTGGCAGCATAGAAATCTGGCAGCTTGCTTCTTCAAGACCAGGAGGAAAAGTCTCTGACTTCTTCCTTCTTTGCTGTCTAAACCCTTTTTAAATGGCTCATGTGATTAGCCAGGCCCACTCAGGATAATTGTCCTTTTTCTTAATAATTAGGGACCTTAATTATATCTGTAAAATCCCATCATCTTTGCCATATTCTATAGGTTAGCAGGAAGTTAAATCTCACCCAAATTAATCTACAAATTCAACAGAATTCCTCCTGCCCACAGTCAGGAGGGGGAGATTACGCAATGGTGTGAACCATTAGGCCTCTTTTTAAAATTCTGCATGGTGCAAAGTAGTGAGTCTTCCAATCCAGGAACATGGCATTCTTTCTGTTCTATTTATTTTTGTTATTTTAAACTTGTCTCAACCATATTTTGTAGTTTTAGCAATCTATTGGAAGATTTATTTCTAGGAGTTAGATTTTTTGTGCTGTTATAAATGATATTTTATTGTTATTTTCTAATTCTTGTCTACAACATATAGAAATAAAATTTACTTTTGTATATTAGCTTTGAATCCTGATAAATTTACACAGTAATTTCTACTAGTTTATCTGTAAATATTACTAGATTTTATATATATACACAATCATGTCATCTGTTTCCCTTTTTTCTCCCAACCTTGATACTTCTTTAATGCTTTTTGACCTGGACAGAACCTACAGTACAGAGTTTAATAGAAGTGGTAATAATGGCATTCTTGCCTTATTCCCAACCTAAGGAAAAAATATTAAATATTTCATCATTTAATGTAATGTTAACTATGAGTTTTTTATAAATATCCTTTATGCAATTGAGGAAGCTTACTTCCACTGCAATTTGTGGAAATTTTTTTTATTATTATTGAGTGTTGAATATTGTCAACTGACTTTTCTGTATCTATTGATATAGTTAAATTATTTTTATTCTTTATTCTCTTAATGTGAGTAATTATATTGATAAATTCTCTAATATTAAACCAAACCTGCTTTCCTGAAACAAATCACAGTTCATCATGCTAACACATCATATATTTTTATATTACTTTATTTGACTTGCTAATGTTTATTTAAGGGTTTTGCTTACATGTCACGAGAGATACTGGCCTGTAATTTTTCTTTCTTACATTGTCCTTGTCATGTTTTAGTATCAGATTTATTCTAACCTCATAAAATACATAGGAAAGTAATCCCTCTCTTTATATGCCAAGGAAGGTTTTGTTTTGTTTTGCTTTGATTAATATTATGTATTTTTTATATGTTTAGAAGAACTCACAAGTAATGGCTGGCATTTTATTTTTTGTGAAGATTTTAAGTTATAGGTTCAATTTCTTCCATAGATATGGAACTGTTCAGAGACTATTTTTTATTATGTCACTTTTGGTAAATTATCTTTCTTAAGGAATTATTCCTGTCATTTATCCTGTCTTCCTTCTGTGTCAGTCTCAGTCCAAGCTTCTAGGATCTCCACCCCCACTCAACTACCAATGGAGAGTAAGTTAATTATTGACATAAATTCTTCTGAAGCTGTTAGGTAAGCTTAGTAACTATTAATGATTGATATATTTGAAAATATTCCATATCTTTCTCATAACTAATCAACCATAACCAACAATCAAGTAAAGAAAATTTTGTTCGTATTCTGTCTTTTAAATACTTTTATTCTAAAAGATTTCTGTTTCTATAGATTTTGCTAGTGAAATCTCAGTAGCTGAAGTGAGAGAGCTTTTGAAAGGACTGCAGGCTCTTTTTTGCATGTTACTCCATCCACTGCAGTTGTCACCAATTGGTCATCTAAACATCCCCTCAATAAGTCACCAATGTGGCATAATGTGGATATGCCTTACAATAAAAATGAATTTTTTTCATGTCTTCATAATGTCAGAACATCCTAATATAATGTGAAAAATCCAAGTAACCATCTGAATATTGTTAGCTTGCACTAAAATACATGATTTTTTTTACTATGTCATCCTTTTTTTTTAAAGAATGCTGGAGACACTTCAGTACATGGGTACTATGGTATTAGCAAATATACCTGAATTTGGGGAAATATGGAATTTGTTACAATATAGTTGATGCTTATATAAAATACTATTTTAATATTTTAAAACATTGAGAATTCATGAATCTATGAAATGACAGTACTAGACTAAACATTTGGGAATTTTGACTTTCACTTCTTTATTGTATCTTAGCTTTTACCTATTACCAACACTTAAAATTGTACTAAAATTTTACTTGTTTGAAACTAACCTTAGCATACTATATCATCTTCTTGTCTAATTAACTAAAGAGATTTATTTTTTACCAAGTATAAAGAAATAAGGTTTTCAATTTATACCATTCTATAAAGTCAAAGAAAAATCAGGCAAATAAAAATTGCCTGATTTTGTTCATTGGTTGGTTGGTGTTTTCACTCTCTTGGTTTGTTTTGGGTACTCTTGGAAGGGTGTAGCAAGTTACTGAGGGATTAGTGAGGGATCAAATGGAGGGCATGCATGCTCAGACAAGGACAGTATTCTACAAGTAGAGTTGAATATTCTGAGCTGTGCAATAAGCATCATCAGTGTTTCACACACCAGATATACTGTGTTTGCTCTGAAGCCCAACAGACGGCTTTCCCTTTTGTGTGTTTTGATGCTTTCCCCCCCTCTCTCTGCCTGTGTAAGTTCTTGTTGATTCTCAGCTGACATGCCAAATACTCTTTCCTCTTACTGCCAAACATCCCTATGATGGTCTCTCTCTAGACCTGAGTCCCTCATTATCCATAACTTTAAACTAATGCTTAAATGGTTTACACCATTTATTTTCTTATGCCAGTGTGAACCTGAGTTTGTGCCTAAAACCCAAGGAAATAGATCTGTAACCATTTAATATAGAGGTGCAAATGTATGACCAGCTTTCTCTGTAAGTATCTACTTGGTGGTCTGATGGAAGAGAACTTTCCTTAAATATACTATAATATTGAGATTCCATCACTTAGGTATTCACCACTTTGGGTCCTCAGTGTTAAAATCCATGTATTTTTCACTGGGTAGGCTCCTACCTTACACTGCCCTATAGTGAGGAATCAGTTGAAAACTAGTCTTAGCATTAGTGGGCAAAAAGAACTCCTGTGTTCCAAGGAGTTAGAAAAGATATCAGTATAATGGAAGGAGGAGCCCAGCATGAAGATTAAATGTTTGGGATGCAAGAAGATGTCTTCCTATAGATTCTTCACACATTTACCTGTGGTTGATTTTGTCAAAATATGTTTATTTTGCAAGTGGGATCAAGTGAAAAACAGATACTTTGATAAAAGTTACAGAATATACTTTTAATTCTTTCATATGGGTTATTTAAATGCAGAGAAGAGTTATTTCTCCTTTTCTGCTATATTTGGAAGGGTTTTCAGTTAAACAATATCTCTTCTTTGTGTATAAAAGATTTTTTTTCTAAACACAGGAGATGTGTACAGACTGATTAAACTATGGGAAAGAAAAAGATAAGACACATAGCTTATCTTCTGGCAAACTCTTTGCATTTTCCATTAAGCCCTTTTTACAGCAGTTTCAGAACCTTTGTGAATCTAGTATTAGTATCATGAAACTTTAGAGCTAATAAAGACAATCTAATTTACACTCCTCATTTCCCAGGTGACGAGCAAAGATCTCCTAAATCCCAGTTCAGAGGTGATTCCACAACATCAAAATGCCGTCGTCTCCTTACATGTTTATTTTCATTTATAATTGTTTCAGGAATGGAACTGATATCTGTAAGAGAATAATGTTCAGATTAGTTAGCATATTGGAGTGATTTTTGAGTAAGTGCTTTAGACAAAGCACATTGTTTTACTGTATATTTTGTTCAAAGACTGAGTAGCTGTTTTGCTTATTTTCATGTCATGTGAAGATGCTGAAATGACATTATCAGTGTTAAAGGCATATAAATTAATATGAAATCTAGTCAAAATTCTCCCTTGGTTAAGTGGACTTATCATAAATAACACACATATCATTTGAAATTTCCATTTTAAAAAAGCATAAATCCAAGCCTTCAAGTGAGAAATATTAACAAATAGTCTATCTTTAATTAGAGTTCAAATAACTTGCACTTTAAAGCATGAAACTTAACTAAAAATCCTTATTTTCAATTTACTCAGTGTTTTTAATCTTATGCAGTGCTTTAAGTATTGAGTGTTCTGCAGCTCTGGTATCCTTCTATTCATTAAATGCATAATTTTGAACAAAGAACTGACTCCTTGAAATACATGTTGTTGCATTTCACTAAGTGAATTTCTAAGTAGATCAAGAAAATGAACTTAAATTCTTCTGACTTAACTCAGAATAATTTAGTGCTACACAATAGAGAACTAAAAAACCAGCTTAGTCACTTGGACCTTTAGGAGTTATATTAAGTAAGAATTACTGGGAGGAAATATTATCATAAAGTACATAGACATAGATATTTAAAATTATTAGATTTATAGGGAATTCCCTGGCGGTCCAATGGTTAGGACCTCACACTTCCACTGCAGGGGGCCCAGGTTTGAGCTCTGGCTGGGAAACTGAAATCCTGGAAGCTGCATGGTGCAGCCAAAACATAAAAATAAAATAAAATTATTAGATTTATAAAATTACTAGATCTATAAAATTTAACTAATTATAAGAATGTTTACTTCATTAGTTAGAGAGACCCTATCTTGAGCAATTTTCCCTCCGCCTTTCAACTTCAGAAAGTGGAATACTATGGGAAAAATAAAGTAAATGAAATAAAATAACTATTTTTATAAAATACCTGACCACCGTTCTTTCAGGTTAGCTGTATTTTGGTCATTACTTCCTATGCTCCTCTAAGATTGTGGGACCATGTTTTAAGAATCACTGTTTTGAATTGCTTGACTCTTATCTACTTTTTCTTCAAATCTATTCCAGTTGCCTCTTTTTCTAAAGCTTTGTCAACCTGAAAAATGAATCCTTGAAAGTTTTCCCCTCTTCTGAATAACATATTATTCTGATACATGGAATGTATTTTTTATTATCTGCTATTATTTTGAATCATATAAAATTGCCATTTGAATAGTCAAACGATTAAAATGTTGGCAGTTTCATACATTTCAAATTAATATATGCCAAGCAGTTCATGCATGCTTTCAAATGTGTGATTCATTTCATTCCTTCACATACTCATTGTATACTACATTTTATTTTATTATATGTAATTACATATCAATTTTCCATCTAGCTTATAAACTCCCAAGGAAAAGAACAGTCACATTTTTTGTTTTTAATTAAGAAGAGCACACAAAATTTCTGTTGAATGAACAAGTGAAAGTAGCAGTAGAATAGAAGCAAATACTGTTATTGCATTAACAAATCCACTTTTAACATTTCTTAGCTTGCATTTTTTATATAAGAAGCTAAAGCTTCTTATATAACTTTCTCTTGGTTTAAGAAAAGAAGAGAAGCAATATAAAATTTCTTCGATATGTGATATGTATCTTTTAATCCAGAAGCATAGATATTCATTCATTCATTCATTCATTCAACAATATGTTATCTGCACCTACTATGTTTTGGACATCGTACTATAGGCATGAGAGACAAAAATAATATCAAATATTTATTGAGTTCTTGTATGCCAGGCACCATTCTAATGTTTTACATATTTTAAGCTCACATGGAACCTATGAAATACTATTTACAGTTATCAAATGGTGAAAATGAGACACAGGGAAGTACCTTGTTCAAGGGTATACAGCTCATAAATAGTAGAGATGGGCTTCAAACCATGCAGTCCAGTTCCAAAGTCTGTCCCCTTAACCACTGTCTGGTACTGCTTCTCACGACAAAATCTGAACACAACACCCACTACACTCTGAGTTAAAAAATCATTTGTATTATTTTCCTCACTGTATCCTGAGCACCTAGACCAATGCCTGGTACATCTTATGTACAGAGTAGCTGTTGTTGCATAAATGAATAAATGTTCAAGAAGAATTCCTCTAGAGAACTGATATGCTTAGATAAAATCTGTTATAGACATATGAAAAAAAGTATTGTAGAAGGTCTTAGGATGCAGGACCTAACCTTGTTTGATAGAATTAGGACAGATTTTATGAGTAACATGTGAGCAGTATTGAAAAGATATTAGCCATAAGACTATCCTTGGTGTAGAAAACAGCATTTGCAAAAGTTTTGAGTCGTGAATTGAGTTAGGTTCTACTGCTGGGTGTTAGTAGAAGATAGCAGAGACTGAAAAACTGGAACGTTGCTCTGGGATGGGACTATGAAGGGTGATGTATCTCAATCTTGGGAGATTGCATTTATCCTAAGGGCAATGGGAAGGCAACCGGCTTGTTTTCTTTCTTCGTGTCTCTCTTTCTGTTTGAAAATCTTTTTAAAGTGATTCAATCCAGGGACTTCCCTGGTGGTGCAGTGGTTAATAATCCACCTGCCAATGCAGGGGACAGGGGTTCGAGCCCTGATCCGGGAAGATCCCACATGCCGCGGAGCAACTAAGCCCGTGTGCCACAACGAGTGAGCCTGTGCTCTAGAGCCTGTGAGCCACAACTACTGAGCCCACGTGCCACAGCTACTGAAGCCCACATGCCTAGAGCCCGTGCTCTGCAACAGGAGAAGCCACTGCAATGCGAACCCTGCGCACCTCAACAAAGAGTAGCCCCCATTCTCCGCAAACGCATCAACGAAGACCCAACGCAGCCAAAAATAAATAAATAAATAAATTTAAAAGTGATTCAATCCATTAGCGGTGTTGCTGTTTTATAATTGCTCTCAACTATATCTCAGCTAGATTTAGTGAAATATCAGTCATTAAAATGGTAAGTTTCAGATTTTAAAACAAAGTAGCAATGTATTGAACCAACCCTCCACAAGGTCAAGGAGAATGACCAGTAATTTAACTGTCTGTTAGAACAAAAATAAACACTTTCAGAGTAAGATAACAGAAATCACAGTTTTTACATCTTTCTCCCACAATGTCTAACATGTAATAAGAAGTACTAGACTTCAAAGAAGTAGTGAAATGTGATTCATTGTCAAGAAATTTTTTTTAAGTATTCAACAGAAAAAACTCTAAGGTGGCTGAGGTATTGGAAAGAGCACACAAGGCCTTTACATATATTCAATGGGCTTAACAGCAGATTGGAGACAGAAGAAAATGTCAGTGAAATTGAACATGGATCAACTGAAATTCGCCAATCTGAAGGTAGACGAAAAAATTGTAATAAGGGCTTCCCTGGTGGCGCAGTGGTTGAGAGTCCGCCTGCCGATGCAGGGGACATGGGTTCGAGCCCTGGTCCGGGAAGATCCCACATGCCGCGGAGCAACTAAGCCTGTGCACCACAACTACTGAGCCTGCGCTCTAGAGCCCACGAGCCACAACTACTGAGCCCATGTGCCGCAACTACTGAAGCCCACACACCTAGAGCCTGTGCTCCACGACAACAGAAGCCACCGCAGGGAGAAGCCCGGGCACTGCAACAGAGTAGCCCCTGCTCGCTGCAACTAGAGAAAGCCCACGAAGCGAAGACCCAACACAGCCAAAAATTAATTAATTAATTAATTAAAATAAATTAATAGGGTGTTCTGAGATCACATAATGAGGCACCTGGCAGATAACTGCCTCTGAAAGAAGCAATGTATTTTTCAGAGGTATGCTAAAGGTGAAATCTGGATCACTCTAAGGCTGGCAGCTGATGGGTACAGGCCTTCTCCAGCTGATGTGTTAAATGCAGATCAAACTGAAGCACAGGGTAATGTGTGTTGTACCAGTTTGCTGACATCAAAATGCTTTATTAATCCTCGTTTCCTCTTGGGGTTATAGAACCTGAAATCTCAAAGGGCTTAGATCCAGGTTTCCTCCGCTCACCAGCCCAAATAGGTGTTCATATCACTTGAGAAGGATAGTAATGAAAAGTCAAATAAATGCCTTCTGTTTGCTTCAAACATCAAGATATCTGCAGAACTATGCCTTACATGTATGCAGCCTTTCCTGGTTAGTTCTACTTTCTTTTAAACTAAGAGAATAAAAGTTCTCACTTGCAGGAAATAAATCCAGAATTCTCCTTAAGAAGCAGAGTCCCATAAGAATCCACTATCCACAAAGCAGAAAGTAGATTTTCTTTTAGGCCTAGTGTCCTCATTTTCTTTGCCACTTTAGTTTAATTTAGGTCCTGGGCATGTGTTTATTTTCACAGAGGTATTTATAGAGAGAAGAAGAAAAGAAAGAAAAGTTTAAATTTGAATTTCTCCAATGCCTTCAAGATACTGGGGCTTTCTCTAAGGGACATGAATGTATGTATTTCCTTCATAGTGACAGCTTCCTGAACATGATAGCCTGGTTAAGTGCCACTCTCTGGACAGAGTAGGCTGGGTTATTATTGATACTTCATCTACATGGAAAAATCACTCAATCACCTAGGCCTCAACTTTCCAGTCTGTAAAGTGTGAACAATAATAAAACTGAATAAAATACATTTCTGAAGTGTTTGGCACAGTGCCTGGCCAATATCTGCTCATTAGACATTAGTTATTAATATAGCCATCATTATTGTTTTTAACAAATAACCAATACCAGAATAGTGGTGGGAGTTGGGGGAGGGGACACAGAAAGACAGGCAAAGGAGCACAGTCATGTTACATAGACAACCTCTGAAAATATTTTAATTTATATAAAACCTATGGTCACCTATATTATACATTTTAACTACTTCTATTGACTATGCATCTTTGGATTGACTTTTATATATTGCATTACACGGCAGCACATTGCAATCTTTAAAAGTAAGGTCTCTGTAGTCACAATACCTGGATACAAATGCAGTCTCTACCATTTTCAAGATCTGCAATGTCAGGCAAATTACCTGTCTGAGCCTCTGTTATTCTATCCTTAAAATAGGGGTAAACATAGTGTCTACCTCCTAGGATTGTTGTGAGAATTGAATAAGATAATATATATAAAGTTTTCAGAACACAGCCCGACACAAAGTAAACATTCAAGAAATATTAACACAATATAATTATGTTATATCAAATATCATAATTATGTTATATATCAAATATGATATATCAAATATCATAGATTTTTGATATTCTTCCCTAAGAATCAATAGTGTTTTCTCATTTCTTATCCTGGAAAGCCTATTTAAGTGTTTTGCTCAGTGTGGTAAGAGTTGATCTATCAAATTTTCATTGAAAAGTTGAGGCTAAAACAAGCAGTGTTGCCAAATCTCAAATTTTTAAGATTGATTTAAGCAATTGCATGGTATCAATCATAGTTCAGTCATAAAAATAAAGAAACCACTCTGCTATTTTAAGCAGGGAGAAATTTAATACAGTGAACTAGTGACTTAAAAATATATAGGAAGGCCTGGAGAAGCAGCGACTGTAGAAAGCATTCATTATTACTCACTATTACTCAGTTTTATCACCAGCCATGAGGGGATTAGAAAGTTTCAGGATCACAGGAAACTTCCACTAATGATCTCAGGTCACCACTACACCAGATTAACAACTTCCAAGGGGATCCAAAGGAACTACAAAGCATCACAGTTGTTCAAGCCCATGAGGTCTACTTACTGGATGAAGAGCAATGGTTTCTGCTTCTCTTGAAATTTTGAACTTTGTGGCCTCTGCTTGGTGGACTCTAAACCAGAAACCTGCTGGCAAGAGATTCTGGGAGATGCATTTCCTAGACTTCCAGTTGCTGTGATATGAGGACAGCAAGGAAAAGAAATAAGGGTGCAGGTGGTTGGTCCCTCCAAAATAATACACAGCACAGTCATTCCTTTGTCCATTCACCATTCATATAGAATCGTCTACCTATATTCAAATTTAAAAATAGCATTCTTAAATCTAACATGTTATAATTATTTCTTATTCAAATAAATCTATGCTTACTCTCTCCCTATAAAGGTATGATCCCAAATTCCATCAGTTAATTTATCCAAATCAGGGTGATATCCTTCTAGTCTGGTCACAATATTTTGGGGTAAACTTTAAACAATAAAGTTAACAACCACAAAAATACTTTGTATAAAAATAGGAGAAATGGAAAAAATGACATAGGTTAATATACATAAATATATGCATAGAAAATTAAGCAAGAAAGTATGCCTGGGCACTGTAGTGATTTCTGCACCTGGATGTGAATCAATAGTTGATACTAATTACTTCCTTTTTCTGGTAACTGTTCTAAGTTCTCTTTGTCCTCACCTGCTTCTGGTTCTTTACCTGGTGGAGTGCCAGGTAAAGAAGAGTTTCCCTTCTATTTCACAGGCCACCCCACTGTGTAGTAGAGACCTTATTTTTCCTTAACAGGACCATTCATCCCAAACTGTTCAGTAAGCCCCTTCATTGCCTGTTCATTCATTGACAATTGCAACTTCTAGTTTTATAGAAATTTTATTTTGTCCCATGGTAGAAGTATCCCTCCCTTATGCATCAGAGAGCCCAAAGTTGTTAGGACAGGAATTGAGACAGTAGTAATGAGATGAACCACTCCCACTTATTCCCTTAGTGCCAGACCCACATGTTCTCATTGTCCTTTTAGGTTATTGGGTAGCTGATAAGATCAGTAAATCCCAGGGGTATTAGTTTATTGCCACACATGGCACAGTAAATGAGTTTCTTGGTCATAAACAATGTTTGAGATTCTATGACAGTGAGTAAGGCATTCAGTGGGCCCAAGGATTGATGCTTCTGGGAAAAGATTATGGAACTGAGAAGGGATATCCATATATACAGTGTCTGTTCCACAGAGCTCAGATTGCTACCCTTAATAAGATGTAAAAATTCAATATACCAATTTGCCACCAGGTGACTGGCTGGTCCTAGTGAATGGTGCCATACTGGAGACTCAGCTTTGTTAAGTCTTGACAGACTGGATATGCAGCAATAGTGTTCACTGGCCAGATTATCCTTGGAGAAAGTATGCCCATATGGCTTAACTTTTGTACAACTTCCATCTGAATGGCCTTGGACACTTTGTTCTTGAATTCATTGAGCAAGCACTGGGGTGGCTGTTGAAGGAGACTGATTAACATCTATAGGTCAAGTCATCTTACCTACATGATTATTAAGAGTCTCTGCAGTGTATGCCCTTTGGTGAGGCGGTGTATATATGGGATACAATTATCTTCACACTCAGTAATTACCTAAAAAAGTTCTCCTCTGTTGATCTCCCATTTACTCCTCCCCTAACGTCCCTGTTACTTATGCTCCAGTTATGTTCCTTCCATGTTCATCACTATTCAGTAAATCTGTTGAGACCATCTATTAATTGGTACATGCAGACTTATGATGGTTTGACCTATGAGTTTTCAATTTCACGATGGTGCAAAAGCGATACACATTCAGTAAAAAACTGTATTTCAGATTTTGAATTTTGATCTTTTGGGCTAGTAATATGCAGTATGATACTCTCTTGTGATTCTGGGCCATAGCAGCTAGCCTCAGCTGCTGGTCAGCCACACGAGGGTAAACAACTGACACTTTTACAACCGTTCTGTATCTATACAACCATTTTGGTTTTCACTTTCACCACAGTATTCAAGAAATTACATGAGATATTCAACACTTTATTATAAAATACGTTTTGTGTTAGATGATTTTTGCCCAGCTGTAGGCTAGTATAAGTGTTCTGAGCACATTTAAAGTAGGCTAGGCTAAGCTATGATGTTTGGTAGGTTAAGTGTGTTAAAAGCATTTTCAACTTACAGTGCTTTCAACTTACAATGGGTTTATCAGGATGTAACACCATTGTAAGTTGAGGAAGATCTGTATCCATATATCTTGTCATTTCCATCACCAGCAAAGTGAAACACTAAATGTACTTCTCAAGCTTCTACCTGCTAGGAAGATCTCCCACTGTCTTCCAGGACCCTAATTGAGTGGAGTTGTTATGTTATATTTTGTAGTTCTGACTGGTTGCAAATCTGTTTTCTTCCTTTTTTTTTTTTTTTTTTTTTGATGTGGACCATTTTTAAACTCTTTATTGAATTTGTTACAGTAGTTCTTCTGTTTTATGTTTTGGTTTTTTGGCCCCGAGGAATGTGGGATCTTAGCTCCCCGACCAGGGATTGAACCTGCACCCCCTTCATTGCAGAGCAAAGTCTTAACTACTGGACTGCTAGGGATGTCCCACAAATCTGTTTTCTTATGTAAACCACCCTTGGAAGTTTCCTTTCTCATACAGTTGTTTATAGAAACTCCCCATGAGGTCGCAATGCAAAATGAGAGAGAGGTGGCAATGCATGCTGCCTGCAGAATTTAGAGGAGCCTTTTTCTCAATGGTGGGGGGTGGGGTGCAAGATGTAGCAATTTATCTTTTTCTCTGGAGGGAATATGTCACCATGACATAGGCCACTGGCACTTTAGAAACTTCACCGAGATAGCAGGCCCCAGAATAATCCTAGAGATTACTTCCTAACTTCTGGCACATCGTGCGTCATGACAAGGCGTCTGAGATATTTCTTGACTCTTGCCAACCAGACCTAAAAAGGATGTCATCAGTGTAGTAAACGCCAAACCCTATGGGTTGAAGAGATGGTTAAGATTCCTATAGAAAATTCCTGTGGTGAGGCATAAAATTAAAATAACTCTGCTAGGTACAATTAAAAATAAACAAAAAAACTGCTACCAGTAATATTTTTTATGGGTATAACTTCAGAGACAGACTGCAGGTTTTGAATTTATGTGAATTACTATTTTAGGAAGATTCAAAATGGGGTGAAAAATTATTTTCATATCTAATAAGCAGATTTATCAAATAAAGCCAATGAATAAAAGTGATAGAATAGGATAGGAGTATTACTTAAAAAGAATAATCATGTAAAATGGCAAGAGGTAACAAATAGAATCATAGGATAGAAGTTAGAAATTAAAAATGAATTTTAGAGAGATAACGAATATGAGGCAAAAGTACGGATAAGGCAGAGAAAAAAAAGCAATGATTATAAAGAATGCTAGTATAATCTACTTCTGAGTTATTCTATCTATCATAATTATTTTTGTTTTTAAATTAGTAACTATGAAAGGGAAAATATCCCAGTGGTAAAAGCATATATGACTGGTATAGAAGAAAAAAACATTTTTGCTACAGTGCTGATACCAGAAAAATCATAGATTTTATTTGAAATTTAAATGTGCCCACTGTTCATCTTTATGTAGACATTTAAAACTCAAATATGCTGATTCATTATTTTCATTTTCTTAGTTGCCATTGTTCTGAAAAAAATTTAAGTATTTCTCTTGAATAATTCAACGTCATTCTCTCCTAGTAAAGTTAGTCACCTTCATGCTGCTGTTATAAATTAGAAAGATGTTCCTGGTTTTAAAAATAGCTTTCTTTGCTTCAACTGAAGCATAATAAATACAAAAACATATATTTTCCCCCAAGTTTCTTCCAATTTAATGTTATTTAATAATTCTTTTAGTATTTAACATTCAAATTTTATTACCTTTATTTTATGGTGATGTACATATAACAGACTTTTAAAAATCAGAATATATGTCTAGATTCTTTAATTTCGCTAAGTCTAAAAGTGTCAGCATTTCACATTCTTAATACTGCAGTGCTGGAAGGGATTGAGAGAGAAGCATCATTAAAAGTTTGTATTAGGCATCCATGTAGTAGGATTGATACCATGTTGACTATAGTATGAAACGTAAGTGCTCATTTTCATCTGGTAACATATAATCTAATTTATAAACCACTCCAAATCCCTGCTCACTTTATATGCCTGTGAATAAAAAACTTTTAAATCTCATTTCATTATTTTATAATTTGTTTTGTATTTTATAACTTATAATTCTAAGTATTTGTCAGCATAAAAGTTTAAATGACTAGCATTCTGTTCTTTGTTTTACTTTCAGATTTCAGCTTTGCCATTTTTTAAATTACAGTTTTATTGAGATATAATTCACATACCATAAAATTCAGCTATTTAAAGTGTACAGTTCAGTAGTTTTTGGTATATTCACCACTATCTAATTTTAGAACATTTGGTCACTCCCAAAAGCAACCCCATAGCAATCATGACTTGTTCCTCCTTAACCTCAGTCCCTGGAAATCACTGTCTACTTTTTGTCTCTATGGATTTTCCTATTCAATACATTTCATATAAATGGAATCATATATGTGGCCTTTTAATCTAGTTTCACTCACTAACAATGATATTTTCAAGATTCATCTATGCTGTAGCATGTATCAGTACTTTATTCTTTTAGGGAGGAATAGGACTGTAGGACTATACCACACTTTGTTTATCCATTTATCAGTTGATTGACATTTAGGTTGTTTCTACAGTTTGGCTACTATGAATAATGCTGCAATAAGTATTAATAAGCAAGGTTTTATGTGGACTTGTGTTTTCAATTGTTTTGGGTATGTATATACCTAGGTAGGAGTGGAAATGCTGCATCTTATTGGAACTCTGTGTTTAACATTTTGAGAAAATGTGAAATTGTTTTCCAAAGTGGTTGTAGCATTTTACAGTCCCATCAGCAGTGTATGAGGGTTCCTGTTCCTCCACACCCTAAGCATACTTGGTATTATTTGTCTGTTTTGTTTTAGCCCTCCTCGTGTGTGTGAAGTGGTACTTCATTGTAGTTTTAATTTGCATTTCCCTAATGAATGAATGGTGTTGTGCCTCTTCACATGTATCTTTTTTCTCTTTGGTTTATCTTCATTGGAGATAGGTCTATTAAAATCTTTTGCCCATTTAAAAATTAGATCATTTGTCTTTTTGTCGTTGAGTTGTAAGAGTCTTTTGTATATTCTGGATACAAGTCTCTTATCAGATATATGATTTGCAAATTTTCTTCCCTTTTGCAAATATTTTCTTTCGCTCTTTGGGTGGTCTTTTTACTTTACTGATGCTGTCTTTTGAAGCCAAAAGTTTTGTTTTGATGGAGATGAACTTATCCATTTTTTTTCTTTTGTTGCTTGTGCTATTGGTGTCATATTTAAGAAACCATTGCCTAATCCAAGATTTACTCTTATGTTTTCTTCTAAGAATTTGTATTTTTAGCTATTACATTTAGGTCTCTGATCCCTTTTGAGTTAATTTTCATATATGGTGTGAGGTAGGGGTTCAGTTTTATTCCTTTTTTTTAAACAAATTTATTTATTTATTTATTTATATTTTTTGGCTGCGTTGGGTCTTCATTGCTGCACACGGGCTTTCTCTAATTGCAGCAAGCGGGGACTACCCTTCGTTGCGGTGTGCAAGCTTCTCATTGCAGTGGCTTCTCTTGTTGAGGGGCACAGGCTCTAGGTGCACAGGCTTCAGTAGTTGTGGCTCACGGGCTCTAGAGCACAGGCTCAGTAGCACCAGGGAAGTCCCAGTTTTATTCTTTTGCACATGGATATCCAGTTTTCACAGTGTTTTTTATCAAAAGACTATCCTAATTGTTAATGCCTACAACTAGCATTTCTATTTGCTTGTTATTCATCTATGAAATATATATATTTAACATAACAGTATAAATAAATATACTGAAAGTACACCTATCAATATAAATAAATTTCATTCTTCTTTGAAAGTTTTTTTTTTTAAATGACCCAGACTACAAACTTTATGAATGTCTTTACCTATCTTAGCATGTACCTACTTGGCTTAGTGTAAATGTTATTTTCTCTTATCTATGTTTGTTGGCAACTTAGCACCATTCCTGAATCATTCTATTCTGTCTGTTTCCCTTGCCAACAAGATTAAGGCCTAGATTTACCAAGGAAGGGGCTCATGTGAGAAACAAAATGCATTGCTCCTGGTCAACAGTGGGATGTATTTGAGCTTCATTGGATGTTTTTGCAGTAGCCTCTGAGAATTTCTCTGCAAATTATCTGCCTTGGAGCTTCAGGCAACTAGAAACATACATGGTGGATCCCTACATTTCCTGAAACTGCCTGAGTCTCAGAAAGCTAACAGCGAATAGGAAAGTTATGGTAGCTTTACGTTACCTTTACTCTTCCAACATACACAGTGGTTTTCCAAGCTTCCAATTCTTTGTATTAAACCTCTTCCTTCTTGGACTATTTAGAGTAATTTTTGTGTTTCTTTTTGAAGTATAACTGGTATATTTATGTTGGAGGATATGCCACACACATATTTTTAAGTACTATGGAATCAAAATTATACCCACACAGTTAAGACTTTTTCTTTTAAAAAAAACCTTAACTATTTATTTATTTTATTTACTTTGGCCGTGTTGGGTCTTCATTGCTGCACATGGGCTTTCCCTAGTTGCAGCGAGCGGGGGCTACTCTTCATTGCTGTGCATGGGCTTCTCACTGCAGTGCCTTCTCTTGTTGCGGACCGTGGGCTCTAGGGGCGCGAACTTCAGTAGTTGTGGCATGCGGGCTCAGTAGTTGTGGCTCAACAGCTCTAGAGCGCAGGCTCAGTAGTTGTGGTGCATGAGCTTAGTTGCTCCATGGCATGTGGGATCTTCCCAGACCAGGGATCGAACCCATGTCTCCTGCATTGGCAGGTGGATTCTTAACCACTGCTCCACCAGGGAAGTCCCCTAAAACCCTAATGATTATAAAAGCTTTCTCATGCTGTCATCTTCCTTGCCTTGATACTGCTGAAGCTTCGTCTGGGATATCTACAAAAGAGGGAAAGTTTTCCACTCATACTCCTTGCTGAAGTCACTGACTTAGTGCCTGTGGCATAATGGGCTCTGCTTTCTATCCCCTGAAAAACCACAGCCCTCTGAATTTTCTTCCTCTTTTCACCAGATGTCTCCTCATGGACAATGTAGAACATGGACATGTAGAACCTTCTCTGATTTCTTATGCGAGGACTGAGTCTTTGTGGGAGTGCATGGAGAGTGTCTTGGTTTCGATTTTTCACCTTGGAAAAAGAGTTCCCAGAGTGTTATTTTCTCTTCATTTTGTTTTCAGCCAATTGTCCAGTTCTTTCTTTTATAATACATTCTGGTAATACAACTACAACAGAGGTACATTGATAATGGAGATTGATGGAGATGTTGATATCTATAAACACACGAGTAAAGGCTACATTTTCTGAGAACCAGCTATGTTCTAGGTACTGTATGATGCATATTACATTTTAATATTTTTAGTGGATACTGTGTTCAAGGCACTATGCTAGGAGTTTATAATCATTATTTTATTAATTCTATGAGGTAGGTACTGTTATCATTTCCATTTTACTGATGAAAAACCAGATTTTAAAAAGATTAAATAATATCCCCACAATCATAGAGTTATTATGTAGCAAAACTAGGTTTCAAACCCAGGTCTGTGTGGCCTTGAAGCCCATATATTTTAGATTAGTCAATTCTGTGACTTATATGTGTGCATATATTAAAGAAGTTTATACCTTCCTTCTTTATTATTCCAATCCATCCTCCATTACCATGGGGTGCTTGTTTTTTCTTAAGCAACTAATATAGTCACCTCTTGTTCATGAATTTTCAGTGGTTCCCTACAAACTACACTCTTTAGTATGGCTCAAAAGCCATTTGGTGATTTGACCCCTTGAACCTACTGAGTCTTACTTCCCTTTCCTCCTCCAAACTGCATCTTATTCTAACATGTTTTCCCTCAGTGTGAAACACTTACATGACTGGCAAACTCCTAATCATTCTTCAAGTCTTGTCTCCAAGCATCACCTTCTCTGTGCAGGTTCTATTGATTTGCTTTCTTCAGGGAGACTTGGACAAAACTTCACCTCTACTCTCATTGCTTCTTGCATATTTGTGTGAGCAAAGTATGCCTCTGTAATAAGTTTGTTGTGAAGATTAAGATTATCCATGTAAAAGACTCAACAGAACACCTAGCACACAGTAAATGCTCATCAAAATGTTAGTTATTGCGGCTTCCCTGGTGGCGCACTGGTTGAGAGGCTGCCTGCCGATGCAGGGGACACGGGTTCGTGCCCCGGTCCTGGAAGATCCCACATGCCGCAGAGCAGCTAGGCCTGTGAGCCATGGCCACTGAGCCTGCGCGTCCAGAGCCTGTGCTCCGCAATGGGAGAGGCCACAACAGTGAGAGGCCCGTGTACCGAAAAAAAAAACAAAAAAAGTTAGTTATTATATTTGTATTTTTATTACTAAGCATTAGCCAAAAATATAAAATTAGAACATTGCAATTTTATTTAGTTTTTCTTATAGCTTTCCATTTTTTATTGTTCTACCTTTTATATTATACATTCTTTTACATAGTGTTTGTGTTTCTGACCAGAGAAAATCCTGGGAATATTCTAGGCAGGGCTTGTTGGCTATTAGTTACCTGCTGCTAAGGGTGTCTAGTTGGTTATCAAACCAAACTTGAAAAAGTTCTTAGACTCCTATTTGAAAATAATTTGTTACGATGATGTACCTGTTGGTTTGTATTTAAATAGTGTGATGGGCTGGGAAGATTTGAAGTGAACCAGCTGAGCATCTATGGTCATGGCAGAGACGAAGCATAGTTTCAATTGCTCAGCTCTTTGAAAGGAGGTGGTGCTAGGCCTATTTTCAGGGACAGCTTGATGGAGCTACACAAGCTCCTTGCCTGCTCTGTTGGCTGCCACCATAACATGCTGATAAAGATACCATCACTTGACTGAAAGGAAGAAGAGGATACAACAGGGACTCACAGACTGATAGGATATACCTACTCCTTCGGATAGGGGAGCTCATGCAGTGTGCCCTCAGTGAGAGCCAACAAAAAAGTGGTCTAGGGCTTCCCTGGTGGCGCAGTGGTTGAGAGTCCTCCTGCCGATGCAGGGGACACGGATTCGTGCCCCGGTCCGGGAGGATCCCACATGCCGCGGAGCGGCTGGGCCCGTGAGCCGTGGCCGCTGGGTCTGCGCGTCCGGAGCCTGTGCTCCGCAACGGGAGAGGCCACAACAGGGAGAGACCCGCGTACCGCAAAAAAAAAAAAAAAAAAAAAAAAAAGTGGTCTAATGTTCTTAAACTTAAAGTAAGTAGGTATATGTGACTGTGTCATGTCTTTGTCATCCTAAAGCATAAAAGAACTTGACACAGACATGGAGTCAGGTTTACAAGCTGAGTAATAACATCCTTAGGTATTACTAATGCACTATCTTTTTAATCTTTATAACCACAATTCTTAATAATATTTTTGTCCCACATCAGACATTGGAGGAAAGATGCAAGGAGAGATGAGGAAAAAAGGGTGGGGGGAGAAATAGAGAAAGGAAGAAGGAAAGAAGGGAGGAAGAAAGAAAGGAAGGAAAGGAGGGAAGGAGGAAAGAAAAAAAATGAAAGGAAAGTTAAGGAAAGGAAGCAAAAGGAAGGGATGGTTGGAGGTGACATTTCTCCCTTTTACTGACTACACCGTACCCTGCTTCATTTTCCTGTTGCCTATACCTCTGGATTGTTTTCTGCTAAAAAGTGTTTTTTTTCCTTATCTTTTAACATTATGCTACCCTGCAACAGCCAGTTTCTATTGTAACCCTTCTTTTATACTCAGAGCTGTTATGGCAGACATAACTAGAGCTTTCCTGGATAGACAAGAAGAAAATATATCCTCGTAAAGTCAGGAACGCCCATGTGACTTGCTTAGGTCCATTAAACGTGAGCAGCAGTAATGAGTGCCTCTTTGTCTTCTTTTGGATAGAAGCATTTCTGAGTGGAGAGCAAACGTTCATGCTCTCCTTCCCTGCCAAGGCAAATGTGGAAGCATCATGTTGAAAGAGTGACTTTACTTGTAAACTAGCAGATCCTTGTGTCACCATGATACACACAGCTTTCTGGCTAAACCAAGTTCATACATATAACACAAATAAACAGTAAATGTTATTTTAAGCAACTAAGATTTTGGCATTGTTTACTACTGCAACATAACCTTTTATATTTTGAATAATGCAAATATACCTTTTCGTTATACACATGGATCCGAAACAGACATCAGTCCTCTCAGTCCAATAAAACGTCCCATTATATCAATTTTACCACAGATAAAGGGAACTTCCTAGACATATATTTCTTTTTCATAAAGTTGATCAGCTGGTCTATACAAGTCATTAGGTACACTGAGTTTCAGCCTGACCTCACAGTATTATTGATCTGTCTCTCAGTATCTTGGCAGAAATTCTTTATCAACTTCTATACTTGTGAGTGAAAAAGACGGTTGCATGCCCCCATTAAAGCAATAATATAGAAAAATCTCTGGCTTACAATGGATGGCTACCACAAGTAGAATAGCCACTCTTTCTATCTATTTTAACTTTTATCCTGATAAAAGACAGATTCTTATGACTAAAAGAATTCTTTCCTAGTCCAGCACCCTTGTTACAAATAAGTTTTTTGGTTCATTGTATTCCTAATTACACACAGTTCTAGCCTAGCTCCTAAGATCTGACATAGTCGAGCATTCCTTTGGTTTCTGTTTCATAGTACTAAAAGTTAGCTGTAGTTACTCACAGATTTTAAGAAATGTAGGAGTCTGGGTCATTCTGGTTTCCTTTTCCTTGCTGCAGGAAAATCAGAGGTGTGATAGGAGCAGAACTGTTTCATTATTTCCCAGGGATGTGTCTATAGTTCTAAACTAAACACATCAGCCTGACAACAATAATTACTTTCCTGGAAAGGAAACCCTCAAAAACGTTAGCGTTCTTCATTTATTTATTCATTGAACAAATATTTACTTTATGATGATAGTAGTTCAGGTAGTTTTCCAAGTACTGGGGGCCCTGCCCTCATGGGGATACCAAATAATATACAAAAAACCAAATGAACTGGAAAATGTCGGATAGTGATAAGGGCTACCAATAAAATTAAACAGTTATTGGACTAGGCAGTGCCTGGGGTGGGTCAGTTTAGACTGGGTGGTCAGCAAAGACTCCTTACTTAATTACTGTGATTTAGCACTTATTACTGGGCTCTTCCAGGTGAGTACACATTTGGAAGCAAAACAAAAACAAAAATAGTAGAAGACAGAAAACTGCCCTCCAAGATATTAGTGAATTGGGGAAGAAGTATAACCAAATTGACTCCAGAGAACCTGTTCAGCTCCTTCTGTTTTACTACTCACACCATCCCCCCTTCCAACAGTCAGGCCTGATCCAAATCTGGTCACATCAGTTTCTATCAGAATAAGATTGGGGTTTTTGAATGTGGTGAATCACACTGCAATCTGACTCTGCCTTTGGCTCTGAGTGATGCCCCAGGCATGGAGACATGTAAAGCCAATTCATTTCAGATCTGAAAATATCATCAATATTATATTCACTAAACATCCTCATTTTTATCACAGTGCTTTTATTGACAGATATGAAAAGGCAAATTATTCTAATCAGAACCAAATTTTTTAAAGAGTCAATGAAAAAAAGTTCAAGTGCCTTGGAGTACCAAAGATATTTTGTTCTGTGTTGACAGCAAATGAAACAGTCATTTAGAAAAACTAACAGTGTGTGGATTAAGTGGTCAACAAGACTTAATGCACAGTGGATTTGAGTCTTTCATTGGCATCTAGGAGGGCAATTACTGAGTCTCAGCGCATGGAAAGTTAAAAAGTCTCCCTCTGAACTTTTCGTGCATGCTAATGCAGAGGATGACTCTCCAAAAGCTAGACAATCATTTAGCTGACACCTACAAACTGATGGAAAAAAGGAAAAGGTAGCCACAATTTATTTAGTGCTTTTGGTGTCTACTCATCCCTGGTGCCCTTACATTTCCAGCTGGAATATTTCACCAGGGCATCAACCTCTGCCCTTATATACACTCTTCAGTTATGTTCAGGTCATTCTGCAGCATTTACTGGGACATAGACGTGGAGGCTCCATGGCTGTAGTTTATCAGTTCAGGAGAGTAGTGTGTATATTCGCATAAGACAAGTAAACACAAACTCATAAAAGGTTAAAAGTGCATATTTACAGAATCCCTTTCTACAGGCAAATTTAAGAGATGGAGAATTCTGTGCTGTAACCATATTCGAATTATACGTGCACAACCTCTTTGATAAAATAAAAAGAATAGAAAAGAAAGGACAAAGAAAGAAAGTAAACAAAGGATTCTATCATCTTGCCTTTGATATTTTTTAAAGCTTTTTATAAGGTAAGATCAGCAAAGAAAAGATAATGTCAATACTGGGAGGAGATGAAGGGAAGAACCAAATGCTGGAACACAGGTTGAGAGCCTCTGTGGCATACCCCCTTAGGCTAGGACATAAATTAATCCATCCCCCAAGGGTTGCCTCCCAAGAGCAGACTGTCTATTAAGGCAAGGCTGAGAGACTGTCTTATTTATTGTGTGGGTTTTTGTTGTTTCTTTTTGTAACTAAAGCATAATGGACTTTTTTTCTCCTATATTTTCATTTGTACCAAGGTTATAAAAGTGATCTGAATTGTATATTAGCCATTTTACATCCTCATGAAATCTCTCAATATGACGCTTTTGAAAGTGAATGATTATGTGAGGTATGTTTAGAATAGCAAAGTTGTACTGGGAAATGTGAATTGCATTTTTGACATTTATCCATAAATTAATTACTCAAGTACTCATGCATAACGGGAAATTGTTGAATTTTTTTCATATGTTAATTATTGACCAAGATCTTATTAATATTTAGATATACATCATTTTCTTATGTGGAGTATATCTCTAGAAATAAAATATGAGCCTCTAGGGTAATTGAAAAGCCACTACATTTTACAATTATCAGATAAAGTCTAAGGTGATAAATATTGCTTTTAAAACACCTGGGAAACTATAATTTCTAAAAATAAATTGTAAACTAAGCATGATTTTATTTTGCAGGGCTTTGAAGCTATAAATCAATTTATGCTTGCCTCTCTATTCATTTAACCTATGGTTCCCTCGCTTTCCTATTTCCAAGGAACTCATTCAAGTATCCCAGGAAGTGATAATAATAACCCCTCTGTATCTCATAGCGGCTACTATGAAGATAAATGGAATAATATATGTGAGCATGCTTTGGGATACTTGAATGAGTATATATACTGATTTGAAAGAATACATAAATTTAAAAGTGGCTAATATTTATTTTTATTGAGGAACTATAGAATGAACATTTAATAAGATTTTTATACTTTAATTCAGATAAAAATTCATAAATATATTCAACATATTTCAATAAAAGAATCAGTGATTTAACACATCCTCTGATTCAGGTGATTCAGAATAAATGCTATTGATTTCCTCTTGACTTTGTTATTTCTGATCACTCTAGGAAGTCCTCATGTGCCAGCACTCACTAGCACATTTTCTGGTCTGTTGAGCCTAGATTCAGAAACACACCCATATCATCCTATCCTGTGTTACAACTATAAACAGTTAAGTCAGAGGCTATCTAGAGTTAACAAATTATATTCTTCACATTAAATTTTAAAAGGCATTATGTTATCTTCAATCTTAATTGTGCTATTTTTAATCCACCATTTTACTCATAAATAGAGAAGAGTAATGATGTAAGTTATCAGAAAAAACAGATAATCCATTGATCTTTCCAGCAGAATAAACAGTTGTGTGCAATGGGGACAGTTGTGAGGATTGTAAAAATGTGGCTATAACTGGGTTGAATTTATTCTTTCTGTGGCTTTAGTATATTATTGGAGGGGAGTCCCAGCTGGGCTCTCCACCCCCCCACCCAGTGAAATTGTGGCTATTCATGGTTTCAGGGTCATCAACAGTCAGAAAATGAATGCAGATTAATATAGGGAATTGAATTTAATTCTCATTACTCTGGAGAAATAGCAATGGGAATGGATGCTATGCTTGCTTGTCTGATAGATCCTTCTTCTGTGTCCCTAAGGCACCTTGCCTACAGAAATATTTTCACTTGGCAAATAAGTAAGCCAGACTATGGCATATATCCTTTAAAAGACCAAAAGCATGGATTGTGCACTTTAACCCTCAGCAGCTAAAGTAGTGGCTGGGATGGAGTGAATGTAGTATAAAATATATGAAGAATGAATAAAAAAATATTCATTAACCATTTTAGATCCCAATTTGGAAGAATGTTACTCTTTTATTCTGACATCAGATAAAATTAGAAAAAGAGGCTTGGAGGAACTTGGGAGAAAGTGATGGAATTCAAATAGTCCTTTGAAACATAGATTGCTTTCTTGGGGAAGGGGAAATACCTTATTAGGCCATTCAGTTACACATATATAAAGCAAGCACTCTGCCTCCTGTTTTTTGTTCTTGAGGTAAACTGGTGCAATTATTTGCACCTTTTTAATCAGAACTCTACTTGTTCTTTCCTTTGCCCAAAATGTCTTTCTCTCTTTCTGTTTTGTTTTGAATACGTTTACAGCAAGATGCCCTGCACTGGCAAAGTATTTGCCTTTGTAAAGATTGTGTATTCTTCTTTGGGAAGTTACTTACGAAATGAAAAGAGCTGAGTCTGGGTCACATAAGATGATGAAATCTGACCTTTAACTACGAATTAAATGATGGGCCATTTGTAGGGATCTATATATGGCAAACACTGGTCAGGCCCCAGGAAAGGCTACTTCACATCGCTTGCCCTGTGTCTTCAAAACAGAGGCAACTGCTGTTAGTAGGTGTGGAGGTTTATGTGTTGTACTGCTGCTGAAGTTTGAGACAGACTATACTTCCAAGGATAGGGATGATTCGAGTGGTGAAGAGTGGGAAAAGATAGAAGGCAACTAACTTGTTGAATTCATTCTCTTAGGTATGCAGTAGAGTTTTGCCTAACAAAGTACCATTTCCCAGTCATACTGAATGTCCATTTTCTTGCTTCCTGTTCCAATTCATAGTTTCAGAGGTACTTTCATATTGTGCAATAGTTGTGACAGTCACTAATGGAGGCTGAAAAACATTTTACAATATAAAACAATTCATATTTCTTGTATATTTGAGTATAGGTCAGTCTATACCTACACTGTCAATATGGTAGCCACTAGCCAAGTTGGCCATTGAACACTTGAAACGAAACTGTCCCAAAATGCTATAGGTGTAAACACTGGATTTCAAAGAGTTGACAAAATAATGTATTATGTCTTAATAATCTTTTATATTGATTATTTGTTGAAATAACATTGTTTTGGGGTATGTTGGTTAAAACATTATTAAAATTAATTTCATCTTTTAGTTTTACTTTTTAAATTGTGACAAGTATAAAATTTGTAATGACATAGGTGCTCACATTATATTTCTATTGGACAGTGCTGGTCTAGACCTAATATGTGTGAAGTGTAATACCAAACCCTCACAGAGGCCCCTAGTAGGACACTAAACTCTAGAAAGCAGAATAGTAGTATTTGCTACAACTACTAGTGTAAAAATGTTTAGTAAGATTTAATAGAAATTTCAAAAAGTGGTTAAAATTTTCTATTTTATTTAGTTAAAAGACTAAAAATAAAATACATTATTGAAATTAGTAATTTCAAGGGTGAGTTCATGAAATAGCCCTAAATGTGTTGCTAAAGAAGAAATATATACATTCAACAATTATGGCCAAACACCCAGAATAATTATTTATGCTATGGGGAATTCCCTGGTGGTCCAGTGATTAGGACTCTGCGCTATCACTGCCGAGGGCCTGGTTTCAATTCCTGGTTGGGGAACTAAAATCCCACAAGCTGCATAGTGTGGCCAAAAAAAAAAAAAATTTATCTGTGCTATGTATTCTACTTTGAACTGCAAAAAAAAAAAAAAAAAAAAAAAAAAAAAGCCTTCAGCTATATCAATATAGTGGAAATTTTTTTAAAGATATTTAGTGGAATAAATACCAAATCCCACCTTATCACCATTCTCAGACTCACTGTGGAAATGTCTACTACATGCTTTTAAAACAAGATACACTAGAGGAGTTAAGGAAAACAACAAGGTTCTCAAATAAAACCTGAATGATGAAACCACACCCTAAACACAAGGAATGCTGAGTAAAGGGAAGGCTTGAAAGTCTTGCTCTGTTTGGGGAGAGATTTGTGGAATTTCTGTATTTCACATGTTATCCAAATATTATACCAAACCATTATCTTGTTAAATAAAGTTAATTAGTCCATGCATTGCCCCAGAAAAGCCCAAATTCCTAAGAATTTGTCTTAAGCACAGAATTTTTCTATCTTCTTTGACCAATTCCATAATAGGTCTGAGAATCTCATGGGATATGTATGAGTATGGAATTGTATTTTTGAAATAATATAAAATTTTTATACTGTTGTGATGGGAATTTGAGGTTTCAGTATTTATTAATATTTTTAGAATCTAATTTTATATAGTTGATGCTCAAAATTGTGTGTATATGCTGCACAAAATTAATTGCAGAAAATGTTCATCATGTATTAAAAATCTCCATTTGGCTCGGTATAAATAATTGGATGAAGTATCAAAAATATTAAAACAATCTTTAAATAACCAACAATAAAATAGCAAACTATGGTCTTTGACAGAAAATGAAATCAGTTTTGAATTTGTGCTATCTGCTGTTGTTTGATATGAACTTTTGCTTGACATTGATAATGTTAACAAATACTTAGAAAGGTAAACAAAACTAATTTGGATACTTTAATTTTTGACAGTTTAAAATACACTATGTCAAAATTTAGAGAAAATGATTTTTCTAATTTAAAAAACTTTGTGTAAAATATGCAACAAAATTGAATTTCTAATAAAATGAAGAAATTAAGAAAACTAAAATATTTGCATAACTATTATAAAGGAGAAGATTCGTAGACAAATAATACTGAAACTAATTTCTATAGATACTGTTTTCTGGCTATTATAAATTCAAGGTATGGTCTTGATAGAATAGAGCTGAGCAAACTGAGCAAGGCGTATATCACTACCTTAAATTTTCTTTATAATATCCTAGCAATAAAACAACTCAAAGAAACGTGTATGGTTATAGATGGTGCAGTATGAAATGGGAAAAATCTTGATATAAGTAATATAAAATTATATTAATATAATTAAATTTTTTTTGTAATAGTTTCTGTGAAATGTTAATTTTTCAAGTCTTACCCCCATTACAAATGTTTGAACATGAAACTTTATAGACTAATTCCAAGCACTGCATTATAACTTTATAAACAATTCCAGACAAATTTTTCCAAATTGAAGTTTTTAAAGCAAATAAACATTTTAAGCACTGTAATGTTCAGCAAAGGTCTAATATGGCATTATTGTCAGTAGAATACAAATTATGTGAAAACCTTGATTATAACAATGTAATGAGTAATTTTGCTGAGGGCTAAAAAATTAAATTATATGAAATAAATATATAATTTATAATTTGCTTTGCTTTATTACTCATCCAAATACTTTCCTCTTTTCAACAGACTAACCAAGTATGTGTTGTAATATTTGAATTTGTTCATTTTTGGAATTTTGCTGACCTTCAGTAATAAACATTACCAAAGCCTAATAGATATTTTTCAATGTGTTTATTATGAAGTGATATCTGTCAAAGTAGAAGGGAAGAATATATTTCATTTAATAGCATGTAGTCATAATTTATAAGTTTCAAATATTTAGTCTTATTGTATATGGACCTACATTTGTAATGTTTTCCAAGTTCAGACTTGCTCTGAAGGAAGTAGACATTTCTATTTTTACTAATCTTGTGAAGAAGCCAATCAGAGTTTCAAAGTATAATTTTCTAAAAGTTAAAAATATAACAAGTCAAAAACATTAGTGAGGGATTAAGCCAAATGTTAAGCTGGTTCAATGGAGTATAAGAAAGAACAAAGTATGTACTACAGAGAGAAAAAAAAAAATGCTGAAATGACATTGCTAAATTAAATACAAAACTGTTTAATAGACTCCAGGACCAGAAAATGTAACCTTCTGGGTTACCTTTTCTATCAGACAGAAATCATTTGTATCTCAAATGGACAAAAATCATTTACAGTTTAACAATCTTCTAAAGGTTAACATTTAACTACATGGAGTGTGGAACTTTGTCAGTAGTAAATAGTTAATCAGACAAAACCGAATCCTCTTAGAGAATTAGATAAGCCTTGAGCAGACCTGTTAAATGGTACTAAAGTATGTCATGGAAAGGACGTGCAGTCATCCTTTTGCATCCCAAGTTTTGGATACTTTTTCTTAGTAAGGGAAAAGAAACAAAAGCTGGGAAATTCAGTCCTGAGAGGGACTTCTTCTCTAACTGGTGCTTGGGCAGTGGGCCAGGACTCTGATGAATAGAGACAGACTCAAAAACATGCCATGTGGTAAGAGGAAATTGGCCCCGGCCATTTAGAGGCAGGTCTGAAACCAGGCCAGGAGGTGCCCTGTGACTGCGACTCTTCAGGGTTGGGCCTGGACTGGCACACTCCAAAAGAACCTTATTTTGTTGTAATTATAATTTATTGTGTATTTTCAAATCCTTTTTTTATCTTCAGCCTTCAGTAAAATCCAACCAAGTGGTAGCTTCATATTTAGCTGTGTTGTGGGCACTTAAAGAGAGAGTCTCTTTGTTGTTTGGGTGAGGTATTCATATTAGGCATAGAGAAAATGGGGAAGGCCAGTGTTTTTCCTCATGCTGAAGCCAGAACAGTGATAGTAGCAGTGACTCAAGGGAATGTGACCAGAAAGAGAAATTACTCACCATTGAAATTGTTGGTTATACAAAAAGGAGAAGCTATGTTGATCAAATGTGGCCAATACCAGTGGCAAGAGAAGATCAGGCCATATGAAATACCTGGGCAGGTATGTATCAGAAATACTTGGAAGGGGGTCTTGGAAAATATAGCTTTTTCCTTTGGACAAATGAAACAGGTTCCAGAGCACCTGTGCTTGTTGAATTGTATTACAGTGATTACAGGTATCAACTCTAGAGTTATATTGCCTGGGTTCAAATCCTAATTCCACCTCTTAATAGCTACATCAAGTTGATATTATCTAGCTTCTTTATGTCTCAGTTTCCTCATCAGTGAAATAGGTATAAAGCATACCTACCACACAGAGAACTAGATTATGAGAACTAGATTAATATCTTTCGATCTGAAAATAGTTAAAATGGTACCCATCATATTGTATGTATTTGGGTAATTTTTCTCCTGGAATAAGCTCTATTCTTGCCTTCCTTCATTCACTTTTGAACTGTAGAAGTAGTAGCCTGCAAACTGATATATTTTCCTTTTTAGTTGTGTACAGAATTTTGGAAAGCAAGAGGAAGAGAGATGCCATCTTTCCTTGCCTTTGGAGATGCCTTCAGCAGAAGTAGTAGCAGTAGTGTCACATAGTCTCTTCAGTGGGAGTGTGGCTCCCAGGTTCCCACTCACCTGCAATAACAGCAGGGACATAGCCTCCATCAGAGTAGAGGCAAGGCTGGGCTTCAGTGCAGGAATGGTGCCAGCTCTGGATCGGTAGATAAAGCACTGTACTCTTTGGTTCACCCAGCTTTTCCAACAATTTTTTAACTAGTTCTGCATTAAATCCCTTTACACTTGAAATATCTAGAGTGGTTTCTGTATTTCTGACTGACGGACACAGCTATTATTGTGTCCATTATTATATTATATTATATTATATTATATTATATTATATATATTATATTGTTTCCATTATTAATATCAATTATAGTATTAATATCCTCTGGAATATTATCTATGAACCAAAAAGTCTAACAATATAACCTTCTTACCCACCTTTTCCAATCTACTACTCTAGTCCTTTTTTCCACAGACTTCATCCTTGAACCAGAGCATATATAGTGAATGATCAATAGTTATATGAACTGGTGTATCATTTCAATACATCACTGTAGGTTTATATCTATCACTGATCAATGGCATAGTGGGTAGAGAGATTTATTTCATTTGACACCAGTCTAAGAAAGACCATATTATTTTGGAGAATGAACTTTGAACAATTAGAAACAATTAGTAAAATCAATAACAGGAGAGTTCTTATGTCCCATATAAGGCATACTGTGTGATTAACCTTTAATACTTTATCTTTCTCCAGCTCTCTACTGATTACCATGACTTATAACAGTTTTAAGGAGGAAAAATATACCACACAAGTAAACTTGTTTCACTGTTGGACTGCCTTGGTAATGGAAACTTTGATCAATGGATTTAGCATCCAAAATTATAAACTCATAGAATATGAGGGCTTAAAACTTGGGAATAATTCATGAAAATGGTCTGGAAAAGACAGAATTGATATAGAGGGAAAGTACCTGGCTCAGCAATGAACTTAAAATGTTCTGAGAGATCAATCTGGCTCATATTTTTCCTTGGTTCTAATTCTTCCCTTTCTTTAAGGGTTTAATTCTGTATTGAAATTGTCATACTCTTTCCTCATTGTCTTCCTCTGTTGGTCTCTGGAGAAGACTACTGTTCAATTTGTCATCTCTTTACTCTGGTTTTTGCTGGCAAACAAGAGACTCCTCATTACACAGTTACACAATATAGCTGGTCATGAACCATGTTAGCTGGAAAATGTCTTTACTTTGAATGACAGCTTCCTTGGCTAGGTTGATCTGTTTCTTAATAACCTAGAGTTTATAACTATACAACATGTGACTAAAAGTAAATAAGATTGATATCCAGGTACAACATGTAAGCCAGCATCATTGTTACAGTTACACCACTTGAGACATATGATTAGTGTATACATGAGACTTTCTGGAAGCTGGAAAAATAAAATACAAGCAACTGCTGGAATATAATTTGAAAAATCATTGACTAGAAGACAGTATGGCAAAATAAAAATAACACTGTCTTTGTAACCAGACCACTTGAGCTCAGTCCCTGACTCTTTCACTCCAAGGATGAATTCATATCTTATTTACCTGCCTCTCCTTCTCCCTCTCCTTCTCTTTCTCATACACACATGCCACACAAGCCACACCTACAGCTTATATCAGAAGTCAGGCAGGCCAAATTCAGCCTGTCACCTGTTTTTGTAAGTAAAGTTTTATTGGAAAATAGCCACACCCATTTGTTTACATATTGTCTATGGCTGCTTTTTCACATCAAAGACAGTTTAGTAGTTGTGAGAGATGATACAGTTGCAAAGCCTAAAATATTTACTATCTGCCCCTTTAAAACAGAAAATATTTGCTGATCTCTGGCTTAGATAATAGAAGCTCAAGAAATTTTAGTCCCATTTCTTTAGCTAGAAAAAATATGACAGAACATCTAGTGCCCAGATCTTGGTTTCTAATAAAAGGAACCAGGGCTCCTTGGAGAAACGTCTGATTCCAGGGCTGAGGCAGGCAATATACAGCATAAGCCTGGAGCATCTTGTAGTGCCAGAAAATAAAGAAATGCAAAAAATAAAAAAACTGAACAAACAAAAATAGGAGTATATCAACAGGGCACAGGAGACGAAGGTTCTTCCAGTGCCCAAAACTGGAACAATTAGAGTAAATAAGTAAACAAATAAATAGATTTTATTAGATTATAGCTCAAAGTCTAAAACAAATCTCCATGAATCCATACTGGTATAAATAACTGATTGAAAAAATAAATAATGGGGGAGGGAGAATAGAAAAATCTCCAGTACAGAAGACTTCCAAATATTTTATGCAGATACTCTGTTCTTGAGAAGGTGCAACATAACTGTCCAATCCTTAAACTAGACTGTGCACGGTGACTTCCTTCAAAGAGTATAGTTCAGGGCTTCCCTGGTGGCACAGTGGTTGAGAGCCCGCCTGCCGATGCAGGGGACACGGGTTCGTGTCCCACATGCCGCGGAGCGTCTGGGCCGGTGAGCCATGGCCGCTGAGCCTGCGCGTCCGGAGCCTGTGCTCTGCAACGGGAGAGGCCACAACAGTGAGAGGCCCGCGTAGAGTATAGTTCTGAGCCTGCGCGTCCGGAGCCTGTGCTCTGCAACGGGAGAGGCCACAACAGTGAGAGGCCCGCGTAGAGTATAGTTCAGAAAAGGGGAAAAAAGAGTAACTCTACAGAGGAGAAACTTGACTAACACTCGTTCAGCCAGATGATCAAGGTCAACATCAACAACGATAAGTCAGGTTGATGGTATGTACTCTTGCTATGATATAATGAGAATGATATTTTGCCTCTCTGGTCTTTCTCCACAAAATACATCATATCCCGGTCTAATTATGAGAAAAATATGAGACAAATCCTCATTGAGGGACATTTTACAAAATATCTGACCAATATGCCTCAAAACTGTCAAGGTCATCAAAAACAAGGAAAACCTGAGAAACTGTCACAGCCCAGAGTAGGCTAAGGAGACATAACTACTAAATGCATTGTGGTTTCCTGGATGGAATTCTGGAACAGAAAAAGGACATTAGGTTAAAAACTAAGGAAATCTTAAACTATAGACTTTAGTTAATTATAATGTTAGGATTTTATTACCACATTAATTATAACAAATATACTAACATAAGCTATTAACAATTGCTTATATTGGAAGCTAGGTTTGGGGTATATATGAACTCTGTGTTCTATTTTGTAATTCTTCTGTAAATCTAAAACTATTATAAAACAAAATATTAAAATATTTGGTAGAACACTTGAAAAGTTATTATATTTGGATGACCATAAATTACATATTTAGATGCAGAAATTATTTTACCATATAGATCCAACAAAGCAGAATAAAATGAAGAAGGAGTTCTAAATATGTTTATTCTTTCATGGTAATATACCATACTAAAATGTTTTACTTGAAAATTTTTGCAGCTTTTGCCTATGTAACTAATGGGCTTCAATCCTAAAAATGCTAGAGAAATAAACTATATTTCAAGTGGAAAAGATAAAAATCACAGGAAATAACAGTCATGCTCTGAAATATTATAAAGTCATTGAGAGATTCTATATAATAGCAGTACGAAAAAGAGAGAAGGACACAGTTAAAGGGTAAAATCTACTGGGGACACATTTAATTCAAGTATTGTATTTTGGAAACTACCCAAAAGCAGTAAGAGAGTTAGCATAACGTCTGGGAAATCAGAGTGAGCAATACAATAGAATGACAGTTCATTTGTATATTTGGAGGAAAAAAATCAGTATAATAAGAAAGAAAACAAGGTTTTCCTACATATAAAGGAAAAAAATAGTCTACACCATAAACATATTTCCCAAATAAATAACTATATCCTAGGTAGAAAATGTGTAGCTTATAATGTGCAGTTTGAAATGCAAGGGCAATTCTATGTCAAGAATACATCTAAAATTGACACACAGTTCATTGCAGAGATTGCTGAAGTTTGAATGTTTTAAAAAGTTAAGCAGAGAAATCCAAAGCTGTCATCTGAAGCATTTTAAATCTGTGACAAAATGCTTAGTTATAAAATGATGGTTCTAAGCCAAATTAAGCCACACTGGCAATCTTACTGAAAGAGAAACTGCTATTTCACAAGGGCTGTGTCACATCATGTTGGAATAAGGTATCACTGATACCCTGGGTCTCTGATGCTAAAAGTGAAGTGACAGACCCTGATTTAATCCTCAGGAAATATCTTTTTCAATCTATTTGAAGATAAGGAAGCAATCTAATCATTTGGAAGACCTATGATAGTCCCTTCAAAAGACATATTATTAGGAATGTAGTTAACCACAAATCAGTGATTTCAAAGGCTTCCCCCAATATAATAGAAAAAAAAATGTAGAACCATTCTGCCTTTGCCTAGAAAATAACTTTTTTAAATGGATAGTCCTCAAGCAACTCAAGCAATTTAACTTTATCTATTCATGATGCTAGATCAGAGAATATGTGTTAAATAGAAAAATATTTATTAGTTTTTTGGTACTCTATGCTAATACTTAAATATAGAAAATCTATACAATGTGCTATTATGAACTTAATTGTCAAAATAATTTTCAAAATCTGATTTTATTGATTAACTCCAAATTGAGTATGTAAATTCTACACATGCTTAACTTTGGCCTGATGTCCATAGTTTGAACTTTTTTTTTGTTTGTTTTTTGGTACGCGGGCCTCTCCCTGTTGTGGCCTCTCCCGTTGCGGGGCACAGGCTCCGGACACACAGGCTCAGCGGCCATGTTTCAAGGGCCCAGCCGCTCCGCAGCATGTGGGATCTTCCCAGACCCGGGCACGAACCCGTGTCCCCTGCATCGGCAGGCGGACTCTCAACCACTGCGCCACCAGGGAAGCCCTGAACATTTTTTTAAAAAGCAGCTAATATTTCTTTCAATGAAGAGTAAAACACTAAAGGTGAAACAGACAGACTGATTCCTGTGATTGTTTGATAGTTATGTTGTTTAACTTCTTGGCTAAAGGAATTAATTTTGCTTATTCCATTATAGCCTTAGCACAGATCATTATTAACATTCATTTATTTAACAAATATTTACTGATCACAAATTTGCATCAGGCTTTGTGGTAAAATTCAGAGGATACAACTGTAAACAACATCAGAAAAGTCTCTATCCTCATAGAGCTTATAGTCTAAAAAAGAAGACAGATATTAATTAAATAATCATATAAGCAAATATGAAGTTGCTCTTGTAATAATTACTAGGAAGGACAAGTGCGTGGTGCTGTGTGATTTAGTCAGACTTGGAGAAAGCTTCTCTGAGAGTCACACTTGGGCTCAGATGTAGTAAGTAAAAGTTCACTAGACCAAGAGAAGAAGGAAAATTTCCCAGGTAGAGGGTAGAATGTATGCTACTAACTTATGGTGGGAGATAGTTTGGACCGTTAATAAGCTTTGAAGATCATGGTAAGAATGTTTGCCTTTATTTTAAGAGAGTAGGGAAAGTATTCAAGAGTTTTAACCCAAAGTGACATAACTATTTTTGCATTTTAAAAATGTCATGCAGTCTATTATGTGGAAAAATGGTGAGATGACGCTGGCCTGGATGCAGGTAGATTAGTCAAAGGGTTATTATAGCACTCAGGAGTCAGGTGTTTTTTGGTTTTTTTTTTTTTTTGTGGTACATGGGCCTCTCCCTGTTGTGGCCTCTTCCATTGCGGAGCACAGGCTCCGGACGCGCAGGCTCAGCGGCTATGGCTCACAGGCCTAGCTGCTCCGCGGCATGTGGGATCTTCCCGGACTGGGGCACGAACCCGTGTCCCCTGCATCAGCAGGCGGACTCTCAACCACTGCGCCACCAGGGAAGCCCAGGAGTCAGTTTTTGAGAAGATGAGCCATGATGTTATTACTGGAAATAGTTAGTGGTAATTGTTTGATATTGCAGCTGCCTGAGGCAGTGATACTACTTGTAGCTAACAAGAGATTGACCAAAAATCTCAAAAAGGAAATGGGGAATGAGATGTTTATTGGGGGATTTGAAAAGGACTGACATATTCCTGAAAATCTAGGAGGCGATGCTCACATGCAGAGCTGTGCATATACCCAGGAATGACCTGAGAATGCCCACCTTTGGCTGATGTTGATGCTTTACCTAGGTAGGAAGTAAAGACTAAGCCAGAGATTCAACTGTGCTGGAGTACTGAAGGCGTACCCTAACACACAAACAAAGGGTCCCAGCAAGACTGAGAGACTTACTGGTTCAGGGCCTTAACGCAAATCTCTGTCTAATCATTAGCTGATCACTAAGTTAACTGAGAAGAGACTTCATTGGCTGGATACAAGAAAGAACACAGAACGAATTAGTCCACGAAAGTCACTCAACAAACAACTTTGCTGGTGGGGTTGTAAAGTGTTGCAGCCACTTTGGAAAACAGTTTGATAGTTCCTAAAATTGTTAAACATAGATTTACCATAAGATCCAGAAATTCTACTCCCAGGTATATGCCCAAGAGAAATGAAAAGCAATTTCCCACAAAACTTCGTACATGAATGTTCGTGGCAGCATTACTTATAATAGCAAAATAGTGGGAAAAAATAAATATCCATCAACTGAAGAAAGAATTTAAAATATGGTGTATCAATCAATGTGATACACCATATTAACAAATTGAAGGATAAAAACCATATGAAAACCTCAATAGATGCAGAAAAAGCTTTTGACAGAATTCAACACCTATTTATGATAAAAACTCTCCAGAAAGTAGGCATAGAGGGAACTT
>NC_041219.1:15993328-16000679 GCF_002837175.3 Physeter macrocephalus | reverse complement strand
AAGAATAAAATACCTAGGAATAAACCTACCTAAGGAGACAAAAGACCTGTATGCAGAAAACTATAAGACACTGTTGAAAGAAATTAAAGATAATATAAACAGATGGAAAAATATACCATGTTCTTGGATTGGAAGAATCAACATTGTGAAAATGACTATACTACCCAAAGCAATGTAGAGATTCACTGCAATTGCTATCAAACTACCAATGGCATTTTTAAAGAACTAGAACAAAAACTCTTAAAATTTGTATGGAGACACAAAAGACCCCAAATAGCCAAAGCAGTCTTGAGGAAAAATAATGGAGCTGGAGGAATCAGGCTCCCGGACTTCAGACTATACTACAAAGCTACAGTAATCAAGACGATATGGTACTGGCACAAAAACAGAAATATAGATCAATGGAACAGGATAGAAAGCCCAGAGATAAACCCACACACCTATGGTCAACTAATCTATGACATAGGAGGCAAGGATATACAATGGAGAAAAGACAGTCTCTTCAATAAGTGGTTCTGGGAGAACTGGACAGCTACATGTAAAAGAATGAAATTAGAAAACTCCCTAACACCATACACAAAAATAAACTCAAAATGGATTAAAGACCTAATACAGAGTGAAGTAAGTCAGAAGGAGAAAAACAAATACCGTATGCTAACACATATATATGGAATCCAAAAAAAAAAAAAAAAACGTTCTGAAGAACCTAATGGCAGGACAGGAATAAAGACGCAGACATAGAGAATGAACTTAAGGACACAGGGAGGGGGAAGGGTAAGTGGGAAGAAATGAGAGAGTGGCATGGACTTATCTATACTACCAAATGTAAAATAGATAGCTAGTGGGAAGCAGCCGCATAGCACAGGGAGATCAGCTCGGTGCTTTGTGACCACCTAGAGGGGGAGGATAGGGAGGGTGGGAGGGAGACGCAAGAGGGAGGGGATATGGGTATATAAGTATAAATGATTCATTTTGTTATACAGCAGAAACTAACACAACAGTGTAAAGCAATTATACTCCAATAAAGATGTTAAAAAAAAAAAACAAAATATGGTGTGTGTGTGCATATATACATATATATATGTATACACACACACACACACGGGAATAGTGTTTGTCAATAAAAAGGAATTAAGTAAGTACTTATGCTACAACATGGATGAACCTTGAAACATCATGGTAAATGAACAAAACCAGACAGAAAAAGGCACATATTGTATGATTCAATTTATATTAAATGTCCAGAATAGGATATCTAGAGAGATAAAAGCATAGTAGTTGCTAGGGGCTGGGGAAGTGGGAATGGGGAGTGACTGCTACTGGGCATGGTGTTTCCTTTTGAGGTGATGAAAATATTCTAAAGTTATATAGCAGTGATGGCTGTATAACTTTGTGAGTGTATGTAATTGAATACTTTAAATGGGTAGATTTTATGGCATGTGAATTATATCTCAATAAAATTTATCAAAAAAGGATGAAATGATAAACTTGAATGTTTGGTGTTTATAGGAAAGATAATAACTTTGGGTGCAAGTTAGAAAGTTTTCTGTTAACTGTTTTTGATATGTTGATAAATATAGTTTCATAATTGTCTTAGTTCATTCAGGCTCCTGTAACATAATATCATAGACTGGGTGACTTATAACCAACAAAAATATATTTCTCACAGTCCTGGTGTCTGGAAAGTCCAAGATCAAGGTGCTGGCAGATTCTATGTGTGGTAAGGGCCCACTTCCTTGTTCTTAGATGGCCATCTTCTTTCTGTGTCCTCACATGGTGGAAGGGAACAGGGAGCTTTCTAGGATCTCTTTTATAAGGGCACTAATCTCATTCATGAGGGCTCCATTCTCATGACCTAATCACTTCCCAAAAGTCCCACGTCCAAATGCCATTATATTGGGGGTTAGGATTTCCACATATGAATCTTGGGGGACTCATTCAGTGCATTCATAGCAATAATGAAGTTACAGAGTACAATTTTTTTAAAGAATATAAAAAATAAAGTAGGAGAGATATGGGATAAGGGATCCTACGAGGAAATGGTTTCAGAAAATATCTTGGAGATATTACATATATGTCCCTGCTTTATACTGGTTTAAATCTATCATGTTAGAGAACATAAATATGACAAAAGTTACTTTGAAACCAGGCAAGAAATATTATTAAGATAGAAGGAGCCAGCTGCGAAGATTAAAACATCTGGTCCTTTGCTGTTTTCCAAACTTCTAAACTTTTCAAAGGCATTTGGATAACAGAACAAAGCATAAAGACAGAGCAAAACCTAAAGGGAGCCATTCACAGTAATCGAAATAGCCAAGTGTAAAATGCACATAGTTTTATTAAGGCATTGGTTCTGTGCTTTGAGAATGCTTGAAGGTGTTTCAAGAGAAGCTAGAGATGTACGCAGTTCAAATGAGTAAAGAAATCTAAATGTAAAAGAAACATTTTCCTCCATGTATGTGGTACATTCAAACCACTAGGCAATTCTTAGGGCCAGTTATGTACATCTGTGAGAAAAGCTAAAGAAAGCATTTTGAGTGTGTTAGTTTTCTACAAGTAATACACCGTAGCATCAAATGAATCAATCTCCTCTTTGATTCTCATTGTCTTATATAATTATAGTGTCTCTATCTGCTTTGTCCACATTAGAGTCTTATTCAAAAAAGTGTTCATATCAATTCAAATCCTTTTGTGCAGGCAACCTGCTGGCATTTAAACAGTTGCCAACCTTGAAGACTAATGTCAGAACTATCAACATGAAACAGACTGGGATGGCAATAGGTGAATTAGTTTTTGAATAGTGGGTGAAAAGTTGATATGGTCCATAGTTGGTCTTTAAATGTAGTTTTTGGAGAGGTGGGGGTAAGGCAGAGTGAAAAAGTTGAGCTTTGAAGTCAGGCTCGTGAGAGAGAGTGGTTATATTACTTAGCTTCTCTGGGTATTGATTTTCTTATCTGTAAATAAAGAATAATAATATCTTCTTCCTAGAGATTCAGGAAAGCTTAAATTAAAAACTGTTAGTTAATACTCTGTGGGTACCTGCCACATAATGGGCCCTCAGTCACTATAACTATCAATAGATCTGTTATTTTGGAATCCTACTTTACATTGTAACTAAAAAGCATCAGTAAAAAAGCAACACTTTGTGACATTATAAAATGGCCAGATATTTATAAATCATTGTGGTCAGCTTTGGCCAACAGTTTCATATCTTGGGAACTTGGCTCCTGTTTGCATGAGGAAAAGTGAGGAAAAAATAATAATCTCTATCTAACTATGTCACAGAGGTACAGTGTCTATAAAACAGTGTTTTCCTGATTTCCCAATGTAAAACAAAAAAGAAATATTCACCTCAAATGAGATCATATAACAACTGGTAGAATGAGAAAAATGTCAAACTCTTTTGGACCTTCTCTCCTTCATAGATGAAAAGTAGAACAGGGAAAAATGATTATTTCTCAAATGTCTATACTTGCCATTCAAATACAAATAGTGCCTGTATCAGAATGCTCACAAGTATTTCATACTGATGTAGGATGTATTCTGGCCTTGCTCTCCTACAAAAGAAAGTTAGCTACAGCTTTGCTTTGGTGGCATATATTGCAGCAAATTTTCATTAATAGAATTTTCATTCTTCCTTCCCAGCTCAGAGGTGCCATGAGATTAGTGTATCTTCTTCACCTACTAGTATCCTAAGTGCACCATATTATTGCTGGTATGCTACAAAACTGACTTAACACTGGTTGAATGAATGAAATATTCAGACTAGATATGCAGGAACACATCTGCCACCATGTTTCACTAGGAAAGGATACATGTGGCCCTTATACATGCAGAGGAAGGGACTCCTCCATATCTGATGGCTCTACCAGACAAAAGCTCAGTGAAGGTGATGGTGACAAAGGGGTAGAAGTTTAAGGAATTGCAGTTACAGAAGGGGTGTGTGTGTGTGTGTGTGTGTGTGTGTGTGTGTGTTTTAGGCAAGGATGTGCAGAGTAGATAATGGAACCAGAGGCTTTAAAGGCAGAGTACCTAGAGAACATATTTCTTTGGAATTCTACCTGGGGTTGGATATGTGATTGAAACTTGGCCAGGTGTAATGGTAGGGGAGGCTTTTTGGCCAGGTAGCCAAAAAAAATTTATGCAGGAGTGGGGGGTGGGTGTGGAGTCAAGATGCCACACTAGGAGGATGCGGAATTTGCGTCTCCTCACAACTAGGGCACTTACCAGGCACCGGTGGGGGACCACAGACACCTAAGGGGACGGGAGGAACCCCCAGTGACCAGGTAGGACGTGGGGCTTGGGGGGAGTGAAGGGGAAGGAAAAGTGGAGGCAGGACGGGACTGGCGCCCCTGAGGGGCGGCTGGGGGAGGGGAAGGGATCCCACACCCGAAGAGGGAAATTGGGGAACGATTGGGAAGGCAGAGGATCAAAGGGGAGCATGGCCAGGTTTCCCCTGTCCACTTGGACCCCCCAGGAACCTGTTGAGATCCCAGGCCTGATCCTCTGCCCACTGAGGCCCCTCCAGCTGCGTGGGTCCTGAGGGAGTGGGAGGGACAGAAGGGGGAACAAAGGTAAAGGCTGGACCTCCAGGACTGGCACCCCTGAGGGGGGCTGGGAGATGGAAGGAGTTCCTACACCCAGCGGGACCCACCCACGGTTAGTTGTCCAGCAGCAATGGGGGAGATTCTGGGGGATACAGTGGGGAAGGGGCACAGAGAAACGGAAGGGAACGTGGCCAGTGCTTTCCCTGTCCACTTAGGCACCAGG
This sequence comes from Physeter macrocephalus, assembly GCF_002837175.3. Classification (NCBI taxonomy): domain Eukaryota; kingdom Metazoa; phylum Chordata; class Mammalia; order Artiodactyla; family Physeteridae; genus Physeter; species Physeter macrocephalus. The sequence goes on along the minus strand of NC_041219.1, from coordinate 15,995,909 downwards.
GAGCCTGTTGGGTTCCCAGGCCTAATCCTCTGCCCTTGGAGCCTCCCTCCTGCTGTGCAGAGCCCAAGCCCCGTCCCTACACCCCCACCCAGGGCCCCACCTCTACACTCGGAGACCCCCCAAACGACCTGGGCCTGAACCCCACCCACACACCCTCACTCAAAGCCCTGCCTCCAAACTCTGGAACTCCACTCTCCAGAGGCCCTCCTTTAGACATGCTGCCTCCCCCCCCGTCTGCGCAGGTCCTAAGCAGAGGCCCCGCCCCACACTTGAACGTCACCCCACCCCCAGCCCTTTTCCTAATAAATCTTTTATTTTTCTAATTTTATTTTATTCATTATACTTTGTTAGTGATCTCTCCTTTTGGCTTTTCCCCCCCTTTTTTTTTCCTTTTTTCTGTTGTGGTTTTATTTTACCTTGTTGCAGTTGTTTAAATTATAGTTTTATTTTTCCTAACATATTTTTTATCTTTTTAATTTTATTTTGCTTTTTATTCTTTGATATTGTACTTCTCCTCTCCTTTTTTTCTTTCTTTCTTTCTTGCTTTTTTTTTTTTTTTTTTACTGCGCCATGAAGCTTGCAGGATCTTGGTTCCCAGGCTGGAGGTCGGATCCGAACTGCTGTGGTGGGAGCTCCAAGTCCAAACCACTGGACTAACAGAGAACCTCAGACCCCAGGAGATATCAGTTGGAGTGAGGCCTCCCAGAGGCCCTCATCTCAGCACCAAGGCCCAGCTCTATCCAACTGCCTGCAAACTGCAGTGCTGGACGTCTCAGGCCAAACAACCAGTAAGACAGGAATACAGCCCCACCCAAAAACAACAACAACAAAAAATGAAACGACAAAAAAAGTTGTTACAGACAAAGGAGCAGGGTAAAAACCTACAAGACCAAATAAATGAAGATGAAATAGGCAACCTACCTGAAAAAGAATTCAGAGTAATGATAGTAAAGATGATCCAAAATCTCAGAAACAGGGGCTTCCCTGGTGGCGCAGTGGTTGAGAGTCCGCCTGCCGATGCAGGGGACACGGGTTCGAGCCCCGGTCCGGGAGGATCCCACATGCCGTGGAGCGGCTGGGCCCGTGAGCCATGGCCGCTGAGCCTGCGCATCCGGGGCCTGTGCTCCGCAGCGGGAGGGGCCACAACAGTGAGAGGCCTGGGTGCAGCAAAAAAAAAAAAAAAAAAAAAAAAAAAATGCATTCAAAATCTCAGAAACAGAATGGAGAATTTACAAGAAACATTTAACAAGGATCTAGAAGAACTAAAGAGCGAACAAATAGTGATGAACAATACAATTACTGAAATTAAAAATACTCTAGAAGGAATCAGTAAGAGAAAAACTGAGGCAGAAGAACAGATAAGTGAGCTGGAAGATAAAATGGTGGAATTAACTGGCAGGGAGCAGAATAAAGAAAAAAAAAATGAAAAGAATTGAGGACAGCCTCAGAGACCTCTGGGACAAAATTAAATGCACCAATATTCGAATTATAGGGGTCCCAGAAGAAGAAGAGAAAAAGAAAGGATCTGAGAAAATATTTGAAGAGATTATAATCGAAAACTTCCCTAACATGGGAAAGGAAATAGCCAATCAAGTCCAGGAAGCACAGAGAATACCATACAGGATAAACCCAAAGAGAAACACACTGAGACACATATTTATCAAACTAGCAAAAATTAAATACAAAGAAAAAATATTGAAAGCAGCAAGGAAAAAGCAACAAATAGGCAGAAAACACAAGAGAAGGAAAAGACCTACAAAAACAAACCCAAAACAATTAAGAAAATGGTAATAGGAACATACATATCGATAATTACCTTAAATGTAAATGGATTAAATGCTCCAACCAAAAGACATAGACTAGCTGAATGAATGCTAAAACAAGACCTGTACATGTGCTGTCTATAAGAGACCCACTTTAGACCTAGAGACACATACAGACTGAAAGTGAGGGGATGGAAAAAGATATTCCATGCAAATGGAAATCAAAAGGAAGGTGGAGTAGCAATTCTCATATAAGACAAAATAGACTTTAAAATAAAGACTATTACAAGAGACAAGGAAGGACATTACATAATGAATTGATAACATATCAAGTATCTTTTCCAACAACAATGCTATGAGACTAGATATCAATTACAGGAAAAGAAAACTGTAAAAAATACAAACATATGGAGGCTAACCAATCCACTACTAAATAACTAAGAGATCACTGAAGAAATCAAAGAGGAAATCAAAAAATACCTAGAAACAAATGACAATGAAAACACGATGACCCAATACCTATGGGATGCAACAAAAGCAGTTCTAAGAGGGAAGTTTATAGCAGTACAATTCTACCTCAAGAAACAAGAAAAATTTCAAATAAACAACCTAACCTTACACCTGAAGCAATTAGAGAAAGAAGAACAAACAAAACCCAAAGTTAGCAGAAGGAAAGAAAGCATAAAGATGAGATCAGAAATAAATGAAAAAGAAATGAAGGAAATGATAGCAAAATCAATAAAACTAAAAGCTGGTTCTTTGAGAAGATAAACAAAATTGATAAACCATTTGCCAGACTCATCAAGAAAAATATGGAA
>NC_041219.1:15950074-15993121 GCF_002837175.3 Physeter macrocephalus | reverse complement strand
ACCAGGAAGAAATAGAAAGTATAAACAGACCAATCACAAGCACTGAAATTGAAACTGTGATTTAAAATCTTCCAACAAACAAAATCCCAGGACCAGATGGCTTCACAGGCAAATTCTATCAAACATTTAGAGAAGAGCTAACACCTGTCCTTCTCAAATTCTTCCAAAATATAGCAGAGGGAAGAACACTCCCAAACTATTTCTATGAGGCCACCATCACCCTGATACCAAAACCAGACAACGCTGTCATAAAAACAGAAAACTACAGGTCAATACCACTGATGAACATAGATGCAAAAATCCCCAGCAAAATACTAGCAAACAGAATCCAACAGCACATTAAAAGGATCATACACCATGATCAAGTGGGGTTTATCCCAGGAATGCAAGGATTCTTCAATATATGCAAATCAATCAATGTGATACACCATATTAACAAATTGAAGGATAAAAACCATATGATAATCTCAATAAATGCAAAAAAAGCTTTTGACAAAATTCAACACCGATTTATGATAAAAACTCTCCAGAAAGTAGGCATAGAGGGAACCTACGTCAACATAATAAAGGTCATATATGACAAACCCACAGCCAACATCGTTCTCAATGGTGAAAAACTGAAACCATTTCCTCTAAGATCAAGAACAAGACAAGGTTGCCTATTCTCACCACTATTATTCTACATAATTTTGGAAGTTTTAGCGACAGCAATCAGAGAAGAAAAAGAATAAAATGAATCCAAATCAGAAAAGAAGTAAAACTGTCACTGTTTGCAGATGACATGATACTATATAGAGAATCCTAAAGATGCTACCAGAAAACTACTAGAGCTAATCAATGAATTTGGTAGAGTAGCAGGATACAAAATTAATGCACAGAAATCTCTTGCATTCCTATAAATAGCCAAAACAATCTTGAGAAAGAAAAATGTAGCTGGAGCAATCAGGCGTCCTGACTTCAAACTATACTACAAAGCTACAGTAATCAAGACAGTATGGTACTGGCACAAAAACAGAAATACAGATCAATGGAACAGGATAGAAAGCCCAAAGATAAATCCACGTACATATGGTCACCTTATCTTTGATAAAGGAGACAAGAATATACAATGGAGAAAAGACAGCATCTTTCAATAAGTGTTGCTGCGAAAACTGGACTGCTACATGTAAAAGAATGAAATTAGAACACTTCCTAACACCATACACAAAAATAAACTCAAAAGGGGTTAAAGACCTAAATGTAAGGCCAGAAACTATAAAAAACTCTTAGAGGAAAACATAGGCAGAACACTCTATGACATAAATCACAGCAAGATCCTTTTTGACCCACCTCCTAGAGAAATGGAAATAAAAACAAAAATAAACAAGTGGGACCTAATGAAACTTAAAAGCTTTTTCACAGCAAAGGTAACCATAAACAAGATGAAAAGACAACACTCAGAATGGGAGAAAATATTTGCCCATGAAGCAACTGACAAAGGATTAATCTCCAAAATATACAAGCAGCTCATGCAGCTCAATATCAGAAAAACAAACAACCCAATTCAAAAATGGGCAGAAGACCTAAACAGAGATTTCTCCAAGGAAGATATACAGATTACCAACAAACACATGAAAAGATGCTCAACATCACTAATCATTAAAGAAATGCAAATCAAAACTACAATGAGGTATCCCCTCACACTGGTCAGAATGGCCATCATCAAAAAATCTACAAACAATAAATGCTGGAGAGGGTGTGGAGAAAAGGGAACCCTCCTACACTGTTGGTGGGAATGTCAGTTGGTACAACCACTATGGAGAACAGTATGGAGGTTCCTTACAAAATTAAAAATAGAACTATCATGTGACACAGCAATCCCACTACTGGGCATATATCCTGAGGAAACCATAATTCAAAAAGAGTCATGTAACATAATGTTCATTGCAACACTATTTACAATAGCTGGGACATGGAAGCAACCTCAGTGTCCATCGACAGATGAATGGATAAAGATGTGGCACATATATACAATGGAATATTACTCAGCCATAAAAAGAAATGAAATTGAGTTATTTGTAGTGAGGTGGATGGACCTAGAGTCTGTCAAACAGAGTGAAGTAAGTCAGAAAGAGAAAAATACCGTATGCTAACACTTACATATGGAATCTAAAAAAAAAAAAAAAATGGTTCTGATGAATCTGGGGGTGGGACAGGAATAAAGAAACAGACATAGAAAATGGACCTGAGGACACAGGGAGGGGGAAGGTTAAGGTGGGACAAAGTAAGAGAGTAGCATTGACATGAATACACTACCAAATATAAAATAGATAGCTAGTGGGAAGCAGCTGCATGGCACAGGGAGATCAGCTCGGTGCTTTGCAACCACCTAGAGGGTTGGGATAAGGAGGGTGGGAGGGAGACAAAAGAGGGTAGGGATATGGGGATACGTATGCATATAGCTGATTCACTTTGTTATACAGCAGGAACTAACACAACACTGTAAAGCTATTATACGCCAGTAAAGATGTTAATAAAAAATTTATGCAGGAGTGAATTGGTACGTCTTAGAGCAGTGGAGTTATGTTATAGGAACACAGCTTTCGGGTGGGATTTGGAACCTAACCCTCATATAAATTGCATTTAATGCCTAAGGGCCTGAGACTGATTCCTGTTCAGTGGGGCCTCGATAGTTACCAACAGTCTGGAAAGATAGATGTAAGCAGTCAAGGTCATCTCCATATCTTTTCCAAGAATAGTATGCATGTCCAACTGCTCACATGCAAGATTTAGATTCAAATCCAGTAAGCGTTGTCTACTGTGTGCCAGTGACACTTTATCTTGTTAACCTCCTCCTAAGACACAATTTATTTATATTCATTAAGTTTACAGAGGCTGATTTATTAAAACAGAATGGAGTAAATCCTTCAGGCAAACAGAAACGTTTTATAATTCTCATCCATCATTTGTTCTCTATTAGGAATTTTATAGTTGTTATAAAGTCAGGAAGAATAGCAAATACACTTACTGCATGCCAGACACTGTTTCAAACAGTTTACACAGATTATGTCATTTGACCTTCACAACAACCTATTCCATAGGTACCATTTATAGTCCAGTTTTACAGATGTGGAAACAGAGCAAGAGACATTGTCATTTAGCCAGGTTCTAATCATTGGATCTAGGATTCAAAATCAGCAGGCTGATTTCAAAGCAGGGAGTCTTAACCTTGAAGCCATACTCTCACTGAGTACTGAGTGACTCACTCCTGAGGGTTTCAACTTTGTTTTGACTTACGTTTAACACAGTACTCCTAAAATTTTAATGCATTTAAGAATTACTATATAAGGGTATAGACCCCCAAATCAAGTTTTATAGGTGATAGAAGGGGTTTTTCAAGGGCAATCTTTTGCCTTACTAGCTGACTTTAGGATTAACTTTAGGAAGAAGCAATCTCACTGTAATTTGCAAAATCACAGCCAACCTGTGAAGTAAATGCAATGTAAGTAGAAGTCAGTCCTCCCTAACAAGGTGCTGGGATATGCCAATTACAGATAACTTATCTATTCATTAGGGCTCAGAAGTTTTTAGGTAACACTAGTCTACTTGCTGTATTGCAGGTGGTATATGAAATTTAAGATATAAAATAAATACTTAGAAATATATTTTTATTAGCAGTGTTGCCTTTTCAGACAAGTTTTAATCACTCTTCATTTATTTGTTCATTCATTTGTCCCTCTCCTCTTTCCCTTCCTTCTTTCCATCTACTCATTATTCATTCACTACTATATTTTAGGTGTGTGGACAAAATAAAACAAAATGAAACAAAACTCAAACATGGTCTTGTCCATGTTTAGCTTATGCCCTTTAAAAGAATAAGGAGCTTTCACATTTTTCAGTATTGGTTTAACTCTTAGAAACATGCCCAGTGTTGATCAATGGAACTGGATCTTTTGCCTAAAACCATAGAAAAATTTTAAATGCGTTGAATTATGTCTTCATATTAATATATTAGAACTCTAATAGATAACATACTGGTACCAGATAAGGATTATAAGAATCTCATTTGACTTTGGTAAATGCATTTGTTTGTAATCACAATACTTTATTTTACTGCTAGATAATAGAAATAATGTGTTTAGCCTAAAAATGTCCACCTGTTATCAAGCTGGGAGAATCAACTGCAATTGTCTATATTCTATTTCTATATGTCTACTTTTAAAATTTTCTTAATAAAAATTCCTGGATTTTAACTTCTAAACTATTCCAATGATACAAATAGAATTAGGCAAATTTGATGCCCAAATGCTGCTGTGTCCAAATGAAAACTTCTAAGTCATGAGTAACACCAGAATATGAATAAATGAAACCTGTAGGAAGTAGAGATTCCAGGCCAGTAAGATGAGGAAGTTCAACCTGCATCTCATTCTGGAGGAAACACAGTTACGATCCCTCATTGCAATAAAGTAATGTCCATCTGAAAAGGTGTCATCTGATGGAGGTGTTGCCAGGTTATATTTAATTCGTTTAAATTTTATAACGAACTTGTATTTTGTATAACCAGGAAAATGAGTGTATGACTCATGGTTTCTATACAGTTAAAAGAAAAAGAAAAATCACCAATAAGCCTGTGAAACAAATATACAGTATAAGCCTTTCTACCATAGAATGCACTCAGGTTTGTAAAAATTAAAAGACAATTTTCAGTGATTTTTAAAAATCAAAATAGGCCTTTTCTGTCAAAAACACTTGTGGGGTAAGCAAGGTAATGATAACTATATATATATATATATATAGTGACCAAAGCTTACAAATTTGGTTTGAGTGTTTGTTTCACTAAATTATGTGATAAAATTTGTAACTTAATGAAAAGTTGTTTTCCAGAGCTCTCTTTGAAAAGTGAAGACATAAAAGAAAAGTAAGTTTTGTTTATTCCTCTTTAAAAAGGATTTTTGCATTTAATAAGATGACAGCTTACAGTCCACAAAATGTTTTATATTTCTTTATGCTACTTTCAGTTCCCTCAGGATCTGTGTAAACGCGTTCCAAATTTAGCAATGGAATGTCTCAAAAAATAAAAATTTGGAAGGGCAATATTAATATTGGTAAAAGGGGTGAACATAAAAGCAAACAAAGAAGTGGAAAATTTGAAGAGTGAGAAGGAGAATAAAATAATACTTAAGAAGACAAGAAGCAAAATGCAGGCATTCTTTAATTTACACAAACATTAACTTTCTAAATTAACAAATTAGTGAATAAACACTGATAATAAAGTCTCAGATTTAAAGAGAATTTCTACCTGGAGTTGGTGATAACTAGGCAGTAGTATCCTTGACACATTATTTTACTATAACCCAGATCTAAATCACATTGTGAAGATGAGGGCTCAGAGAATATGAAAGCCAAATTATTGAAAAATCATATTTGAAGTCAGAGGTTCTTTGCTTACATAGAAGAAACTACTAGTCATTGAGTAGGTGGATCCCAAAGGAAACCACTAAAAAAGAAAAATGACCTGTCGGATGATAATTAAAATTACCTGCAGGCTTAGCATCGATGGTGTACCGCAATCCTTAGCATGCCGGGGAGACATATAGTAAAATACCTCTTTCCTCACAAAATCTATTTTTCAATCAGATTACTTGGTCATATTTTCCGAGGAACTATATTTCCAACTCTATATTGAAAACGGATAGATGAGTGGCATTTTCTTTATTTTTAAAATGCCTTGAAAGTCAACTTCACGGACCGTATCTCTTCAATAACCTAAGGAGTCAAGGGAGGAAAACATTCAGACATGGGATATAAATAATAAGTGAAGAAAATACAAGTATAGAGATGAAGGAAAATTGAAGGGCAGAAGTATAAATGCTGCAATTTTACCTACACTTTTTCTCCTGAATGATGTTGAATGCAACAATTAACCTGGCTCTAACCTCTACCCACACCTCCCATTGACTCAGTGGGAACTCTTCACAGAGCTGCAATTATGAGCTGCACATAACACAGAATTGTTAACTTGCTCATTTACCATCTCTCCTATTTCCTAAATATATCATCTCATCTCCTAGTATGAAAGTTCCACTGATATCAGATGCAGATACTTTATGTCTCAAGAGCTATAATATTTATATATATCTCATATGAAAATGAAAGATTAAAAATCTCATATCTGTGGTTAAAATATGTCTTTCACACATGTGAATCTCTGTTTTATATGACCACTAGTCTGAATAAAAATGCCAATCACTATGTACTAACACATTATGATGCTGAAAATCTAGGGTGGGAATTTTGTCCGCATAAAGACTTGGGGTAAGGAGAGGAAGATACCTCCCGCCTGATGATACAATTTCTACAGGCTCAGTAACATGTTCCATTTTTTTCTTCAGGCTTTGTCTCTAATTTTAAAACTGATGTTAATATTAATTAGAATTGACATAAATGACCCAGTATAGGCACCACCATCTAAATCTTTATAGCCACTCTCTGTCCTCATCTAGTTCATTTTCCTGAAAACATTTCAACTGAATGAATGTATTATTATCATTATTTCAAAGCTTACCTTGGAATGAAGAAGTTTTCTCAATAATTCCCTAAAACGTCTCCTAATGAATGTCTTATTTTCTATGTAATAGCAGTATTTTCATTATATCCTCTCCATAACAAAATCTCTCGTTTTTTTTTCCTGTTATTTCATTGTTCTTTTTATACTACCTGGAGTATAAGGTAAGCCACTACAGTTAGTAGGAGTTCACAAAAGAGCAAAGAGTTTGGGGGGATATATACAGTGACGTTTTAGGGAAGATGTGAGGTGTTAAGAAATCTTGAGTCCTCAGAATTTCAAACTTTGGCCACTGCTTACTTTTCCTTTGTATACTAGAGATACTTCTTTAGCCAGAGTCAGAAGCCTTCAAAAAAGTAAAGTTGTTTCATATCTTCCATGATGAACAATGAAGACAATGTCATTGAGTGCTATCCAACCAATCAACCAAGCTATAGTTTGGTGTGAAGGCCTGTCTGTGTGACCTCAGATTGGGTCTTTTCTCTTCATATGTGACTAGAACATCACCAGTTGATATGGATAATTTTGACTTTCTGCTACTCTGTTTAGAATTTGTAATCATTTTTCTATGATAAATTTTAATATACTATTTCAAGAAGAACCCCCTCACTTTCCTGCTCAAAAACTTTAATGGCCTTCTGAATAAATTCTAGACTTTTCTGAGTGACTTCCAAAGCCCCCTATGGTACCTGCCATTCCCCTTCCCTACCAACTTCTTTCTAATCTTAATATTTTGCTACTTCCTTCACATCTTCCATGTTTCAGTCAAGTTTAACTGTTTCAATAATAACATACATGCCATTGCTTCCTGAGGCATACATTTACACATTCTGTTCAGTTCAATTGAAATGTCTATTCAGTTCTACCTCCACTTAAAAAATCCTTCTGTTTTTAAAGACCCAGCATAAATGACATGTCTTTCTTGATGCCTACCATGTTCCATGTAATCCTTTGTTCATATATTTTAATGTTGTGGCATTTACCGAGCCCTACCTTGTTCTGGAGATAATTATGACAGCTATATGTTACTGTAGGGCAGGGGTCACATTTTATCTATCCTTTTCTTGTAAATCTGCATAGAATATAGTAGAGCAAATATCTTGTACAAATTAGCAATCAATAAATATAGTGAACTAATTTTTCATTGTGAAATGCAGTTAAAGTGAAGTTTATCTTCTAGGAAAAATGATTATTTTACTCATTCTTTTATTCACTAGTATTTATTGAGCATTGGTTTTATACCAAGCAATGAATATACAGTGGCAAACCAAATATTGTCTCTCTGCTCATGAAATTTACAATCTAGTGTTATAGTATAGTATAACAAGCACTGAACTGATTGTCACTTGGCTTTCAGTCTGAGCCCTGTTCCTCACTAGCTAGGAAAAGTTGGGCAGATGATTTAATCTCTCTGGATCTCATTTTCCACTATTGGTCAGATTTGATGTTCTTTAACATCCTTACTGGCTCAAAAATATCATTATATTTTATTTTGACTCTGGAGGAATACATTTGGGTGGATGCAACTTGTTCAATAGTATATATGTCAATATCAATGCTGTCCTTTTTTTAGAATTAAGTTACTTTCTCTCTGTTCGGACCAAATACAGTAACAGCATGTGTGGGTATTTACTAAGTAATATCAAATAGTCATGAAAAATAGTAATCAGCTTCAAACAAATATTTTAGTAGGCCTAATATAATTTACTAAATGTTAGTAATAAATGTAGGACTGGTATGTATTGCTTTAGACAAATGATGACCATATTGAAAAATCCTGGCCAGGAAGTTCCGCAGAGTAATGAGTGTTCTTTCCATTTATGTTCACTCAATCAGGCAGTAATGATGGAAAAGATAGCTTTCCCAAACCATTTCTGTGCTTAAGAAAGAACTGAGGATACAAAAGAATGGCTAGTATTTAAACATGCTCAAGTCTCTCCTTAAACACACCATTAACGTTCCATTTTTGGAGACGTCATTTCTGAATCCCTAAACATTGATTTAGGTTATAGATTCTCACTGTACCATGTACTTCCCTTAATAGCATTTGTAACTGTTTTAATTGAGAAGTAATTCCACAGATACCAATAATTCCAGTAGAGTATCAGTGGTCTTGATTACTGCTTTATCTTCAGTGCACAGGGCTTGGTGCATAGCAGCCACTTGACATGAAACTATACAATGAATGAATGAATGTATTTTCTTTCTCTCTCTATCTCTCTCTAACACACACACACACACACACACACATACTTCTGAAGCAAATAGCTTTCATAACTACTGGTAATAAAATTTGCTCTTAAGCTTTAAAAAAAATTACCACTAAGTTGATTTTTTAAATATTTGAGGAGTGGAACAGGAAGGAGTAGTGGAGGGAAAAAAAGAGAAGAGCTCATGATGGTGATCACTGTCTCCTAAAAATTGCTGAATACACACAGCCACCCATTCTCCTCCTAGGAGGCCTTCACCTGTCTTCTCCAGGGATCAGGAAAAGCAAGCACCTTAGATGCTGCCACTGCCTATTAACTGTACTGAAAAACATTATCCCTTACATTAAAACTATATATCCATCTTTTTTAATATCTCTGTATTACCAAATTGTGATAATGTATGTCAACAATTCATGTGCAGAGTTCAAAACTGACTTCAGTATGGAAATTCAAAAATGAATATTTGTGTGTCCATGCACAAACACACACACACACACACACACACACTTACTTAAAGTAGACACCAAATAGAAATTTTTAAAAAACACTAGTAGTCTTTTGGGATAGTGACAATTTTCATGATCTTTTGTAAATACAAATTTGACACAGAGTGTAGTTGCAATAAAGATAAGACCAGTAGAGAGCACTACATGCATTAACATTTAAATATTCTTTTTTTTTTTTTTTTTTTTTTTTTTTGCGGTACGCGGGCCTCTCACTGTTGTGGCCTCTCCCGTTGCGGAGCACAGGCTCCGGACGCGCAGGCTCAGCGGCCATGGCTCACGGGCCCAGCCGCTCCACGGCATGTGGGATCTTCCCGGACCGGGGCACGAACCCGTGTCCCCTGCATCGGCAGGCGGACTCTCAACCACTGCGCCACCAGGGAAGCCCTGAATATTCTTTTGAATACTAACTAGTAACAACATTTAATGAAAGAATAGTATTTCTCACTTTAAATTTTACTTAAGAGTTTTCTCTAATTAGTGAATCAATGTGTTACTTTATTTGAAAAAACAAGGCACTTAAACATCTTCTTGTGTTTTCATTGTGTTCCTATCTCATTTGGTGGAAATAAAACCTTCAATAAAACAAATATCCAAAAGTGGATTTTTTTAGGCTCTTAATTTTTAACTTGCTTTAGACACTGTTAGCTTCTCAGTTGAAAATTGTGGTGATCATCATTGATTTACTGGATTGCTGGATGGTGCTTCATACCACATATTTTGGAGACAAAAATGGTCCTCAGTCTATGGCAAATTTTTTTTTCAATCACTTTGGCATTTTAGGTTCAATTAAATATGACAGTTCTATAGAAAAGAGGTATCAATTCTCATGGGATAGGATGCCTACATTCTACATTCTACATGGGATAGAATTCCTACAATGAAGCAGGAATAAAATGGCTGCAGGTATGATAATCTGAGAGCATTATCATTGACAAGGGCCACATTAGTCCTGGGTTATACGGAAGTACACAGTTATAACCGAGTGGAATTTATGCTCGTAAAGATGATATAAGCAAGAAAGATTTTCCTTCTTAATGCTGTTTGAGATAGCAAAAACCTAGAAACAACCTGAAAGTTCATCTACAAGAGAAGATTTCAGTAGAATTTTTTGAAGTAGTTAAGAGAGATTTTACATATATAATGTATTGATATGAAAATATCACTAGATGAAATAATCAAGGTGTAAAATATGGTGTATAAGGCTATTTGAGTTTTTAAAAAGATATGTGAACACACATATATGTGTGTAGACACATATATATGTGTATGCACATATAATTTCTGAAAGAAGACACGAAAATCCCTGTTAACATTGGTTACTTGTGGTAAGATTTTGTAATACCTATCAAGAATTGTTTTCCATGTGCATTGTCTTACACTTAAAATTTCAAAACAAAATTCCTCGTTAAAAAGAAAATATATTAACTACATAAAAGACTTAATAGTTTACTTTCTTGTTCTAGGTTTAAAATGGCAGAGATTTGCTTACTTTCTCCATTTATTTGCAATTGCTTTGATTTGGGGTCTAGACAAAAATATTTGTTTAGCTTGATTTGCCACTACTGATCTATGCAAAATTCGAGGTGACAGGAACCTGATGATATTTAGAGTTAAAATATTTTTCATTTGCCTTATTTTTTTAAAATTTTTATTCTAGTTAAATCCTCAAGAAGCCAAAATAAAGTCATAATTGTATTTATTATTCAAGTAAATGCTTTGAGCAAGAAGTAAAATTAAGAAATCACTGAAAGAGGAATTTTCTCAGAGACACTGTATTTCAGGACAGTGTCTTGCATAGCTGTGGACTTGGGGAATGGCACAATAAGATTATAAGCATCAAAAAGATCCACCTACACGAGCAAGGGTATAAGAATTCATCGAGGACCAGAAAAGCAGGGAAGGCAGAGAAGCAGAGAATGAGGCACTTAGTTTAAGAAAAACATAATTTGACCCCACTGAGAAGTTTTAGGAAAAAGATATTACACTTTATGCTTCAGGTTGGGCCTAAGAAAGATCACATTTTAATGCAAACCGATTAAAATTGTAGTGATTTTTGCTTTAATTTAGAGAATTGGAGGATAAAAATAAGAGTTTATAACTCTCTCCTGAATGTGCTGTCCATGCTAATGTTGCATTTTGCTCTCAAACTTGCTAATTACTGGCAGTATGGCCCTCAGCACACCTACAGTAAATTCTGTTACTGCCTCAATTAGTGTATTGTGTCACAATCTGGGAAGAATTTGAAGATGGCCTTTTCATCTGTTTCTTCCTAATATTCCTAATTAATTCCATTGTTCCAGAATTCGAGAGAAGTAAGTTGGGCAGGATTAAGAAAAAAATGAAAGTCAGGAACTGAGGTGCTTTTCAAGAGAAAGCCATTTAAACCATATTTTAAATAAAGCTAAAGTTTGAAACAAACAAATAAGACTTGAACATCCTTAGTGTCCTTTTTAAGGATCTAGGCAATAGAGTTCTCTTATCACCATGGTAAGATTCTCTAGTAACATAGGCACCCAGTTATGATAATCTTGTCCCTCCTTTTCTTTAGTTCTCATGAAATCCCATAGAAGATCTGGTCCACTTGGTTAGCAATCTTTTGATCAAAATTGCAAAGAGTAGCTTTCTCCTCAAAGGTGTGACATTTTATTATCCGCATACAGGAAAGAAAATATCTCCAAGTCTCCTCTAAAAGTGAATGTAGGGATTTCCCTGGTGATGCAGTGGTTAAGAATCTGCCTGAGGGCTTCCCTGGTGGCGCAGTGGTTGCGCGTCCGCCTGCCGATGCAGGGGAACCGGGTTCGCGCCCCGGTCTGGGAGGATCCCACATGCCGCGGAGCGGCTGGGCCCGTGAGCCATGGCCGCTGAGCCTGCGCGTCCACAAATCAATTTTCACTGCAAAATAAAGGAGCTGTTACAGTGGAGGATTACTGGACTGAATGTCAATATTATGACATAGTATGAGTGTGTTTTGTGTTTGGTAGTTGCAATCATTGTTGCTTTTGTTGTGGTCATCCATTTACAATGCTTGGTGTCAGTTTATTTATCTCTTGTAAAAATAAAATACAGTGTGTGTGTGGAAAAAAAAAAAGAGTCATGTAAAAAAAAAAAAAAAAAAGAATCTGCCTGGCAATGCAGGGGACACCGGTTTGAGCCCCGGTCCGGGAAGATCCCACATGCCGTGGAGCAACTAAGCCCACGTGCCACAACTACTGAGCCTGCATGCTACAACTACGGATGCCCCTGCACCTAGAGCCCGTGCTCTGCAACAAGAGAAGCCACTGCAATGAGAAGTCCTCGCACCACAATGAAGAGTAGCCCCTGCTCGCCACAACTAGAGAAAGCCCGCACGCAGCAACGAAGACCCAACACAGCCAAAAATAAATAAAATAAAAAATTTATTTAAAAAAATAAATAAATAATAAAAATAAAAGAAATAAACACATTTCTTTAAAAATAAAATAAAATAAAAGTGAATGTAAACTGCCTCCAGGAAGCATTCAAAGAATCCAGACTTTTTTTTTATTATGTATGCCTTTAACATATACAAATTTATACTATCACTTATTCTTGTTGATACATCATTGTGTAATTCATACTATGCCTTTCTATTGATGCTTCTCTTTCCTTTCCAAATATTTTGTAATTCCTCAGAAATAACATGAACGTCTCCTATTTCTTCTAACTCCATCCCAGGCCCAGCATCCTAGTCAGTACTCCATCAAATACAGGGTAGATATGTTATTTTAAAAAATTTTTGTATCAAACACAATGTGACTTATTTTCTGATCATTCTAATGTAGCCTGCTCCCTGCTGCATGTTTCATTACAACTTTCTATTTTATTTTCCTTGTGGACTTTGTGGCATGATGGCAAATGTTTAACAACTAGCTTTCCTGAGGAAAACACAAAGCTTCCATATGTAGTATTTGCCAATATCCATGGTGTAAACACTCCCACCATAGCCAGTCTAAAGATACCAATGTGATGTCACTAAAAGTGACATTGGGGCAAGATGCACATAACCAGGTCTCACATAACAGTGTGAACAGGCTTCAGCATATCACTGTTTGTGGTTCTTACTACTACCTAAGATGATCTGATTTATTGTTTATTTGTGTTTTATCTGTTTCCCTTCATAAAATCTAAGTTCCATAAGGAAAGTCACTCCCTCCATGTTTACCACTGAACATAGAGCAGTGTCTGGCATATACAGTAGCAGGTGCATCATAAAGATTTGTTGGATAAAAGCATAATTGTAGACTCAAAATTGAGTATATTAAACAATTTTAAGATGTGATGGTAATAAAAATATTTTTAAAAAACCATTAAAGGTTGTGGGTTCTAAAAGTTCAGAAATATCTCCTGAGTAGATGAGAGAAAGAGATGAGTCCAGTATCACTTTTAAAAATCATTTTATCTTGCCTCTCTTGCATCTATCAGGCTTTCCCAATGGTGCAAATATGAGGTTGGGATGCATAAAGAAAAAAGGAAAATTGTAAGCTTTGAATTTAAATTTCATTATAAAAGATCAATCATAACTAACTGTGAAAATAGAAAAATGTTCATTTCAAAATGAAACAAAAACATAATTTTATATTCTATGAATTAAATAGGCATAAATAAAATATACAATTACCAGAAAGACTTTGCACTTATTACATGTGCTATTGCCTATGGCAGAATCAGAGCAAACATTAATTATTATATTTCCCTGGTGGCGCAGTGGTTAAGAATCTGCCTGCCAATGTAGGGAACACAGGTTCGAGCCCTGGTCTGGGACGATCCCACATGCCGCGGAGCAACTAAGCCCATGCGCCACAATGACTGAGCCTGTGCTCTAGAGCCTGCGAGCCCGCGTGCCTCAACTATTGAAGCCCGTGCGCCTAGAGCCCGTGCTCCGCAACAAGAGAAGCCACCACATTGAGAAGCCCGCACACTGCAACAAAGAGTAGCCCCTGCTCAGTGCAACCAGAGAAAACCCATGCACAGCAACGAAGACCCAACACAGCCCAAAATAAGTAAATTAAAATAAATAAATTAAAAAAATTTTTTTGAAAGAAATGAAAAAGAATTAAAATCGACATTTTATACTTTTATTTCATCTTCAATTTTCTAACATCCAACACTGAATTAGTAACTCTTTATTTCATTCTGATGTTAGTAGTTTTTAATGTAGATGCTACAACACAATTTTTTTTCTTAGCCTGGATAGTCTGTACATTTCATTGTATGATGGGCACAAAGCTATTCATGAAAGGTTCATGACATTTCTGTTAATTACATTATCTTTCACAACCTGACTCTCAATGGCCCTGTTTAGGCTTGTTTTTCTTATGCTCCAAATTGAACTGCCTGTTTTGCCCAAACGCACCATGTCTGCTCTCCCATCCCTGGCTTTTCTCTCCCGCTTCTCAGAATGCCCTTTTCCCTTATCTCTGTCTTTTGTAATCCTGACATTATTGTAGACTCAATTCAGTCCTCAAATTATTCATTCTCTGCACAGCACATAGTCACTAATTGATCTCTTTCTTACTTGTTTCTTTGTTTATTGTCTTTCTCTCCCATATAGAATATAAGCCAAGTGAGAACAGGGCCTTTTCTTGTTCACTGCAATATCCCAGTGCCTAGAACAGAGTCTGGGATATAGTAAGTACAGTATTTATTGACTGAACAGACAGATAAGTAGTTATTAAAACATGTCTAAGATTCAGATATTTTACCGTGAACATACTTGCCACTCAGTTTAAAAAAGCTCTAAGGAGAGAATAATATAATAAGATTCTCTATGATTATTTAAAAAAAGAAACCTTTATATTACAAAGTATAGGTTGGCACTTCATCTTAATCTAGTGCTATTTTGACAAAGCTGTGAGAATTAAAGAAGATAATGTGATATCGTGACTCAGTCAAAAATAATTTCTAACACCCAAGGCTGAAAGAATTTCAGTTCGTAAGTGCTATTTTCCTCATATGAAACTGTGCTTATTATACTCCATTTATAATCGAACTAAACACATTTTCTTGGTATGCTATTGCTTTATTCAAACCTTCTCTTGATTTTGTCATTTAATTCACAGATTCAATTAAGTGAAACAGACCTTAACGTAACTTTGAATGAATTTTTTAACAAGAAGAGACTTTATATTCAAAAGAGGTAGTCATTTTAATATTAACCTGTATTTATATAAAATGGAACCAGTGTCATAGTTCTTTCCTCCTTTGACCTAAATTTCCTCCATGCATTTATCTCTGAGTATATCTCAAGCATAACAAAAAAGAGAAACGATACACACACACACACACACACACACACACACACACACACTCATATATGGAACTCTGAAATAAAAGGCTGAAATCACTAAATCTTGAATAATGCAAGGTGAAGTGTGTTTCTCAGTGGAAAGCACAGGGCCTCTTGAATACAGGTGCTACTATTTTTTAAGACATTTACTTTTTTCAAAAAATTTATTTTATTTATTTTTTGGCTGCATTGGGTCTTTGTTGCTGCGCGCGGGTTTTCTCTAGTTGCAGCGAGCGGGGGCTACTCTTCGTTGCGGTGCGTGGGATTCTCATTGTGGTGGCTCCTCTTGTTGCGGAGCACCGGCTCTAGGTGCGCGGGCTTCAGTAGTTGTGGCTCGCAGGCTCTAGAGTGCAGGCTCAGTAGTTGTAGTGCACGGGCTTAGTTGCTCCACGGCATGTGCTATTGCCTGTGGCAGAATCAGAGCAAACATTAATCTTCCCGGACCAGGGCTCGCTGGCAGGCAGATTCTTAACCACTGTGCCACCAGGGAAGCCCCAGGTGCTACTATTTTTAAGCAAGTTGCTTAACCTCTCTGAGTCTCAGTTTACTTATCTATAAAATGGGATAATAGTACCTAATCCTCTGGGCTGAAAAGATAAAGAGAAACCAACCTAGCTCCAAGCCTGGCATATATATAGAGTGTTCAATAAGTATTTCTGAATTAATAAATTTCATTGAAAATAAAGGTGCCACAGAGGTAAATTACTATATATCATTTAATGAAAAATTGCACTGATTGTGTAACCAAATAGCTAAAAGTATAATCACAGGTGTTTTTAACAATTCCCTGATTAATACACATTCAGCAAGGCAACACACATGTGAATGGATCAAGTATATTGACCTTGATGAAACACTGTGTTTGGTACAGGAGTGGTCCAGGCAGTTACTCAAGAGACTTAAGCATGGTCATATCTACCAAAGCAATACAGTAGATTAAGGATATTTTCTTATGTTTCTGCATGTCTCAATTAGAAATTCACAAGTGTTATTAGAGACAGTAGTTAGTTATTCATCCTTCATAAAAAACAAAATCTAAAAGATAATGAATTGTTTATTCATTTTTTACACCTGTGCAGACATAAGCGGCTCAGTAGTTGTAGTGCACGGGCTTAGTTGCTCCACGGCATGTGCTATTGCCTGTGGCAGAATCAGAGCAAACATTAATCTTCCCGGACCAGGGCTCGCTGGCAGGCAGATTCTTAACCACTGTGCCACCAGGGAAGCCCCAGGTGCTACTATTTTTAAGCAAGTTGCTTAACCTCTCTGAGTCTCAGTTTACTTATCTATAAAATGGGATAATAGTACCTAATCCTCTGGGCTGAAAAGATAAAGAGAAACCAACCTAGCTCCAAGCCTGGCATATATATAGAGTGTTCAATAAGTATTTCTGAATTAATAAATTTCATTGAAAATAAAGGTGCCACAGAGGTAAATTACTATATATCATTTAATGAAAAATTGCACTGATTGTGTAACCAAATAGCTAAAAGTATAATCACAGGTGTTTTTAACAATTCCCTGATTAATACACATTCAGCAAGGCAACACACATGTGAATGGATCAAGTATATTGACCTTGATGAAACACTGTGTTTGGTACAGGAGTGGTCCAGGCAGTTACTCAAGAGACTTAAGCATGGTCATATCTACCAAAGCAATACAGTAGATTAAGGATATTTTCTTATGTTTCTGCATGTCTCAATTAGAAATTCACAAGTGTTATTAGAGACAGTAGTTAGTTATTCATCCTTCATAAAAAACAAAATCTAAAAGATAATGAATTGTTTATTCATTTTTTACACCTGTGCAGACATAAGCTAAAGGCATTGAACTTGCCACTATTAGAAATAATAACTAATGACTATATGGTGATTTGTGCTTTCTCGTCCTGTCTTTTTCAATCCATACAAAAACCCTACAGAGTCAACACAGAGGGAGAATGGTAGAGTAAATTTTTAATTAGGGAGCTCAAAGCATAAGTCCAGAAACATTCTATTAAATGTTTGGTGCTGAGGCTACATCAGGAAACAAAAAGACAAAAAGCCTACCTTCATGGACTTCACAATCTGGGATTTGTATTGAAATCATGGCTTTTAGATTTATGAATCAAGCCACTAAAGTACATATTCACAATACAGGATGTTGTTAAGAACTACATTAGTGGCCAAGGGATTTGTATGTTCTTTTCGTCCTCAGTTATTGAATGAGGTTTGATATTTTGTGCAAAGCCTTGGAACATACTCAGTTGTTATTGTCCACAATTCAACTTCTGTCTGTTGTTTGATTTAGGGGAGATGAATAATGATAATCCACCAGAATTGTTGCTTCTTCCTGTCTCCCACAGCACTTCCTTTCTGCGGTGCTTAGAGCACTTACTGCTCTTATTCTTGCTCAGAGCTTGCTCATATTCTCACAGCCAGCTCATTATTTGTCTCCCAACCTGTATTGAGCACTGTCTAGAAAAAGGGCCACATGTCATTAATCTTTGCATGGCTAGCACCTAGCAGAGCGTTGCCATACAGTTCAGGTGGGATGTATGTTTGTTGTATGAATATATTTGTATATACTTTACTGTTTTCAAAGCACATACACGTACATGATCTCATCAGACCCTCACAAAACTCAGTGAGATTGCAGGGAAGAATTAGTTCCCTCATTTTACAGAACCTCAGTGAGATTGAAGATTACAAATGCCCTTGTGTGACAGATGAAGAAACTGGGAATCAGTGAGAGATTTGATTTCTGAAAAGGACATAACTAAGACTTGAATTTCCAGATCAGTGTTCTGTCTAAACACTAAATGAAAATATAGGCATACTGAACTATTATTTTCCGTATGTCTTTAAGGTCTGTTAGGTGTTTGGCCAATCATTTATGACTTTCTCAAATCACTGGTGAAATCTTGTTTGTTAGTTTTTTTTCAAATGTAAACCATGAGATGGGAAAGTTTTCAGAAACCATCCATATTGTAATCAGAAGACAATGATGTAGATTATATGCAAATATTTTGCTGTAAAGCTGTGTCTGTCTTCAGGAGTATATTGCTAGCCAAAACAATTCTGCTCTGTCATAGGGAAGGTGATGGAGGCAGCTTTGTCATTTCCAGTCCTGAACCCATAGTCATACCCTCTGCTTACACAAGATTTCTATATGCCTCTTAATTTCTTGATCAAAAAAATGAGAGTCCCTACAGTGGCAAGATAGTGAAAGCAGTCTGTTGGGGTGAAGGGGTCACAGCTAATAATTGAAGGTTCTAGTAACTGAACCTTGATCAACTGACTCTAAAGTCACCCTTTTAAAAACATCATCTCCCATTAGATTACAGGCTACTGGAAGGCAGGGACTGTATGTATTGAATCCCCAAGTCAGGCCATGGCTTAGTTCAATTCCTGTCACATATGTTAATTAATCAGCAAGTGGCAGCTCTGAGGATCAACCTGGAGGAGTGCTAGGGACATGTTTTTCAAACTTAGTGATAGACACTTCTCTTTGTGTTTTTAATTGTTTTCTTATTGTGATTTTTAATTTAAAACCATTATTAAGAACTTTGCTTGTGACATAAGTTATTTTCTAGGCAATATACTCAGGTCCTTAACGGGGGCCTAGTGATGGAACTCTGGCTTTAAGTCAGTTATCTTGTGTACTGTTATAAGTCAACATTCCAAAATAAACTTTAACAGAAATTAACAGCAACTACAGTTAAACCCCAACATTTCTGAACTAGAAGTATTTTCTTTCTAGGGGATGGGATTAAGGGGTTGACAAATTCTCTTAATCTGAAAAAAATCATCTCTCTGCCTCCCTCCCCTCTATCCCCTCCCTTTCATTCTTCTCCCTTCCTCCAGACGCACGTACACTCTGACCATTTTGTTTGCGTGGAAAGTTGAAAGAAGGCAACACACTAGCTACACGCATCCAGCGCTCCTTGGGGTGGAAGAGCAAAGTTCTAGGGCAGAGCCTGCCTTGCCAGAGCCGGCGATGCTTTCGCTCTCCGGTACCTGCTCAGCTTCACGCCGCATCTGAAGGTCTGCCCCTCGCGGAACAGTTGCGTCTCCATCTGGCTGCCAACCCACCCAAGCCTTCTCTCCTCCACAACCACCACCTTCCCTCCTTCCCCCCTCCTTTCCGTCTTCCCTCTCCACCCCGCCCCCAATCTCCTCCTCTTTTTCTCACTACAAGCGGTTGCTGATGCTGAAGCTGAGCGTCACTTCGGCTCCCACGGCAGACATGGCGACACTGACAGTGGTCCAGCCGCTCACTCTGGACAGAGGTAAGGGAGCAGCTCACCCGCCAGGCCACTGCGTCCCCTCTGCCTCCCCCTCTGGCCCCGCCAGCTCCCACCGGGACCGCCAGACGCGCTCGGGCGGGGGAAGCAGGGCCGCGAGGAGGAACGAAGAAGGCTTTCGCGCTGAGAGCAGGATACTTTCTTCCCCTTTTCTCTGCCCGCCACGTCCCCGCTGCCCCCTTCACGCCTCACTCGCCCGTCACAAGGGTGCCTTCGCCGGGCTCTGGCGCCCCCGGCCGCCACTCCCGGCCCCTCGCCGGATCGCCTCCGGGCCGCCGGCTTTGTTGGAGCGGAGGCGAGGGGACCGCTCGGCGCCTGCCCGGGGCTCGGGGTTGGTGAGGGGCAGGGAGGAAGCTTGCCGTGCCGGGCGAGGGCGCCTGCAGCCGGAGACCGGGGAAGCCTGGCGAGTGAGCCGCTTGCCAGCCTACGCTGCCGGGGGCCTGGGAGGAAGGAAGTTTGTCCCCGCGCCGTGGGGCGAGGGTCGGTCAGGCTGCGGGTGCCCGGGCAGGCGCCCGGGGGCGGACAAGGCGTACCCCGTGTGACCTGTGCCGGGGCGCACGGCGGCTGGGCTGCCGCGGCGGGGAGCTGCCCTCGGCCGAAAGGGCAACGCGGACCGCGGGCAGCCGTGCCCTGCTCTCCCGGGCTTCGCGCTCTGAAGGCGCCAGGGGTCGCGTCTGCCCCCGCCGCCGGCGGCTCTCCGGCAGTGGCAACTCAAGTTTCTCCTGCCCCAGCCAGCCTCGTCCTCTCCCAGCCCTGTGCCACTGCGGTGCCCGGGCTGCGGAAGGCGCTGGGACGCAGCGCAGGCTGGGTTGAAATTCAACTTCTGACCCCCGACCCTGTGCGTCCTGCTCTCCGACTTGACTGGGGAAGCAATGTTTGCTTCCTTCTCAGGCCCTCCCCAAGCCTACGGATGGAAACCTCCGCTGAGATCTCGGCCTCTCCGGTGCATCCGTGCGGGGTTATACCTGTCCTTTGCGTGTTCGAGTTTCCTTTCTGGCTTCCGACGTCCAGTTATGAATGCTCTGAGTCTCACGACTCTGCAGCGGAGGACACCTGCTCGTCCTGGTCCGCAGCGGCAAGATTTAGGACCGTGGGCGGCCATTTGGAGATGGTGTGCTCAGATGAAAATGACTTAGTCCGATGTGCCTCTAAAAATATTCTTTCTAGCGAATTAAACTGGACTGTGGGGCAAGGCAAAAGAGCATCCTGCTGCGAGTACAGTGAAAAAGCCAGGGCAAACTTAGTGAGGTTTTTAATTTGGAGAGATTGTGGGTGACTTTAACGTAATCTGTTGGCGCCAGAGCGGATGTTATGTGGTGCCCATAGCAACCTTACTTGGGGTAGGAGTTGAAAGATAAAAAAATAATTGATTTTATGTTGGGAAATGTTGGTTTGCAAGCTAGTAAGTTAATAACAGTAGTTAAAAAGGTCAGAAATCCATTGCATAATCCATGATTTCTCCCCAGGATCATCATCTGCCCTAAGCAGGATAAATCCATTGCCTCTAAAAACCAAACAGATGGCAAGCTATTAGAAATTATGGATTTCCCAAGTATTTCTGTTTTAATGTAATGAGATCTTATATTGTCCCATTCCTAAATCATAGTCTTTAAACATCCCAAGTAAAACAACTACGTTAGGAGAGAAAACGAACAAGCAAACAAACTCCAAGAAAATTGCATACCTGAGGAATTTTATATACTACTACTACTAAAAACATTTCACTTTGGTGGGGTCTTACTTTAAATGCCTGGATCAGTTGTGGAGAGGAAATGCAATCAGACTAAGTTCTATTCTTTGTTCTTGTTCACAGCCAGACTGTACCTGTCCTTCCCAGTTGTGATTAGGTTCATGGAATAAGTAGCTCAAGAGGCAAGGGTGGGTGAGACAGTGAATGTATCTGAATAAATTCACCAGCAGCTCACTGCGAGGTCTGTAATTTACAGATTGTGGGTTACTGGCATCATTACTGTGCATGAAGTCAATACATATTAGTAATTTCCCCTATACATTATTAACATAATTAACTGATTAATTACATCATTAAATTGATGAAATAAACTGATAAAAATTTTCCCACAAAAAATAAAAATCTCTTAAAAGAGAGAGCCCAATAATACTTATCTGGCTCCTAGCTGTAACTCTGATACTCACTTTGGAGTAGTTGGTTAGCCTCTTTGGGCATCAGTTTTCCTCTATGGCACATAAGGAGTTTGGATTAAATGATTCTGCCACTGTGCAGCTTTAACAGTCTAGAATTCAATGAATTAAAATTAGAACTCAGTTTCTGGTCACCTACTGGAAGATTTTGCAGATCACTTCCTCTCCCACCTCTTCCAGGTGTCCTTTGACGTGCTCTGAGGTCACCCACTACTTTGGCCTCATCAAACCATTTCTCAAACTCTGTTGCATCTGTCTCCTCATTGAACGGAACTCCTTGAGGGAAGAGACCATTTCCAAATTCATCTTTGTATTCTCAGTGCCTGCCATAGTCCCTGATCACAGTAGAAGATCAAAAATTAATGTAAGGGCTTCCCTGGTGGCGCAGTGGTTGAGAATCCGCCTGCCGATGCAGGGGACACGGGCTCGTGCCCCAGTCCGGGAAGATCCCACATGCCGCGGAGCGGCTGGGCCCGTGAGCCATGGCCGCTGAGCCTGCGCGTCCGGAGCCTGTGCTCCGCAATGGGAGAGGCCACAACAGTGAGAGGCCCGCATACCGAAAAAAAAAAAAATTAATGTAAATTAGTGTAAGGGAACTAAGGATTGTAACAACTTAAGCGCCGCCGTTAAAATATAAGGGTTTCATAGTGAGCAGAGGTACAGCTCATAGATTCACAACATTTTGACCCTGGAAAGAATGGCAGGGAGAACATAGGCCAGTGGTTCTTAAACTTTCTTTTCCCCCATGCACTTGACAGATTTCCATCAGCAACCATAGCTCACTTATCTGTGATTATTAACCAAGGGGGACTGTGGCAGGTGAGCACAGGAAAAAAGGAAAGAAGACACTGCATAAAGCCTCCTAAGGGCATCTCATCAAGCAAACCCCAATACGTAATCCGTATGTATTCTGCTGGCTCTTTTCTAGCATCTTCATTTTTCAAATGAAAAACATGAAAGAAGCAATAAGAGATGTTTTCAAGGTTACTCTACTAGTTAGTGGGAGATTTTGTACTAAAATCTAATTTTTCTTGTTTGATGCCCTTTGGCATTATCAACAGATTCATCTGGAATCTTCAGGGCAGAGGTTTTAAGCAAACAAATCAAAGTTTTGGCTTGAAATTAAGATTGATCCCTCCCAGAATTCAAAAGATATTATCTGAAAGTAAGAAGCTCAGAAGTCTGCACTAGTTTCCTGGGTCTCGTCTGGGAAGCAAGCCTTTGCCAGAACCAGCCTGGCCCCTGAAAGGGCAAACAGGGTGGCTTCAGGTTTTCACTGCTCTGTGTATATCCTAAACTCTTTTCCATCTGCCATTAAGACCTCAGATTAACTCTGTGGGGGCTTATGGGTGGCTGTGGTCACAGCAGGTTCCTGTTCACGCTGGTCCCAGTCCTTAGGATTGCTTATTTAGTGCCTACAGCAAGTCAGACCCTACTGTGGGATTGCTATATACTGGTGAGCTAACCAGACTACCACATAGTCTTCATGGTAATTAGAGCTTAAGGAGGGAAAGAAATTACACACACACACACACACACACACACACACACACACACACACACTCATTCAAACCATTCATTCTTTCAATAAATATTCATTTATCGCCTGCTATATACGAGATGCTACAGGAATGCCAGAGACAGTTTCTGCTTTTATGGTCCTTAAGAGTCTAGTGGGGAAAACATAATAAGTTAGGAATTCATTCATTCATTCAACAAATTATTGCGTGTCAGCCTTATGGCAAGCATTGTTTTAAGCAATATAGTGGTCCTAATGAACAAAGTAGACAAAGCCTAATGGAGTTTACATACTAATGAGATAACCGCACACTGAACACATAGGTATACAACTATAAGTGCTAGTGAGAAAAAGTAAGACTGAATCAAAGTGAGTGATGGGCTGCTGTTTGAAACATGATAGTCAAGGAAGACCCTTTCCTCCAAGTTGGTGACATTGGAGAAGAGACCTGATGAAAGTGAGGAAGCAAACTTTGCGGCTATCTGGAAGAATGTGCTCTGGAGAAGGGCCTCACGTGTGTATCCTGGGAGCATCAAGAAAGTCAGTGTGAAAATGTGAGCACAGCAAAGAGTGGCAAAAAATGGGATTTGTGAATTGGTGGCCACGGGCCAGATGATATGTTATAATTAGGACTTTAGATTAGTTGAAAATATGAAGTGCTCTGAAAACAATAAACATGACAGGAGGATAGGGAATAATGGGGAAGGACCTATTTAGATGGTGTTGGTCGAAGAAGGCTCACTGAGAAAGTAAAATTTAATCTGAGTTCTGGTGTATTAATAAGATTCTTAGGAAAAGCATTATGGATAGAGGGAAGAATACACGAAAAAGCAGTTGCACATGTAAAGCTTGGCTACCATCCCATTAATACCTCCATAACCAAGCAAATGATTGAAAAGAAAAATTACCAAGAAATAACAACACTCTAAGTATGCATCTGGGGTAGATATTTGGTTATAAGTATACCAAGAAAATCTCAACTTTTTGCTTCTTACTGCTAGACTAAAACACTATATATTATAATTAGATTTTCACAGATACCTTTTTTTAAAAATTAATTAATTCATTAATTTTTGGATGCATTGGGTCTTCATTGCTGCGTGTGGGCTTTTCTCTAGTTGTGGCAAGTGGGGGCTACTCTTCTTTGCAGTGTGCGGGCTTCTCATTGCGGTGGCTTCTCTTATGGAGGAGCACGGGCTCTAGGCACGTGGGCTTCAGTAGTTGTGGCTCGTGGGCTTCAGTAGTGGTGGCTCATGGGCTCTAGAGTGTAGGCTCAGTAGTTGTGGCGCACTGGCTTAGTTGCTCCGTGGCATGTGGGATCTTCCTGGACCAGGGCTCGAACCTGTTTCGCCTGCATTGGCAGGCGGATTCTCAACCACTGCACCACCAGGGAAGCCCCAAAAATATCTTGAGCATTGTAATTTACATGTCACTATGCATAGATCTACATGTTGAACCCAAGTGGTCATAATATGAGATATATTCATTTTCAGTGTAATATTTTATATTAGACTGTGATGTAGAAAGTAGTAGCTGTAATTTACCCTTGTGGCAAAGAGAAGATGCTGATAAGGAGATTAGTGTGGAATCATCTCTTCCAGAATTTAAAATATTCAGTGCAATTCTTCCCTACACCTTTGCCCAGATTTTAATCTCTACAACCAGGAATGACCTTCAGCTAAAATCAAGGGAACAAAGCAGTGTGCAATCCATGATACTTAATGCCATTATAACGAAGAACATAGGAATACTTCACTATATTAAAAACTGCATGGCTTTAGGCACTTTCCTTCAGTCCAGTAGCTCCAACTCTCCTTCACTTTCCATCTCAAGGTCAGAAAAGATAATACAATGGAATTCTCCAAAGTGTGACATCTGCTTATCTTTTTGCCCTGATTTTAAGCAGAATGGCTTTTAAAAAATCATGACTTATAAGGAAGTCTTTACATGACTTATAAAGAAGACTGACAAAATCAATTCCTGGAGAAAAATGGATAATTAAAATAATTTCTATGAGTAATTGAAATTGTGTAATTTTAGGGGCTTCCCTGGTGGCTCAGTGGTTAAGAATCCGCCTGCCAATGCAGGGGACACGGGTTCGAGCCCTGGTCCAGGAAGATCCCACATGCCGTGGAGCAATTAAGCTCGTGCGCCACAACTACTGAGCCTGGGCTCTAGAGCCTGTGTGCCACAACTACTGAGCTCTCGTGCCACAACTACTGAAGCCCACGCGCCTAGAGCTCCACAATAAGAGAAGCCACTGCAATGAGAAGCCTGTGCACCGCAATGAAGAGTAGCCCCCGCTCACCGCAACCAGAGAAAGCCCACACACAGCAATGAAGACCCAACACAGCCAAAAATAAAATAATTTATTTTCAAAAAAAAGAAATTGTGTAATTTTAAATATTTGAGACTTTGCTTATAACATGATCAATAGTTTACTATCTGCATTTAGGCATCTATATAAAATAAAATGCTGGTGTCACAGCCACTGAACTTTTCTGAGTTAAATTCAACTTGGATACATTGCAAAAGTGTAAATGTAAATCTTGATTTCTTGAATTCTAAAATAAGTTGTAATCTGAAATATTGATTAAACAAATTTTGATGTGTTTTCCCTTTAAAAAAAATTAAAACTTTTGTCCTTTGAAAATTCTAATAGAAAACCAAGAGCTTTTATTTTGTGGATTTCAACCTTATGAAAAAAAACATGAGTGCAAAAGTTGAATGCAAATGGAAATCCCATGAGTACCACACTTTTCATAGAATTTGTGATACATTAAAAGTTTTCTCTCTTCCCTTTTCCCTTTTCAAGGCAAGTGGAGCTTATTACTTTATGTATTTCCCAATTCAAGACTTGGGCAGCCTATAGTTTTTCTAATCAGCTGTATTCACCAGTTTTTATAAAATCTGTATTTGCCTGAAAATTGCTTTTGTTCATAGTCCAAAGAGGCTTTCCTCTTCTCTCTTCATTATTTATTTATTGATTTTTTAGCATGAGGAGAGATTAAGGAAGAAGGAAAGTAAAAATTAAGCTAGTCTTTATGTTGTTTTATTTTTTTAACATCTTTAGTGGAGTATAATTGCTTTACAATGGTATGTTACTTTCTGCTTTACAACAAAGTGAATCAGTTATACATATACATATGTTCCCATATCTCTTCCCTCTTGCGTCTCCCTCCCTCCCACCCTCCCTATCCCACCCCTCTCGTGGTCACAAAGCACAGAGGTGATCTCCCTGTGCTATGCGGCAGCTTCCCACTAGCTATCTAATTTACATTTGGTAGTGCATATATGTCCCTGCCACTCTCTCACTTCGTCACAGCTTACCCTTCCCCCTCCCCATGTCCTCAAGTCCATGCTCTAGTAGGTCTGTGTTTTATTCCTGTCCTACCACTAATCTCTTCATGACATTTTTTTTTCTTAGATTCCATATATATGTGTTAGCATACGGTATTTGTTTTTCTCCTTCTGACTTACTTCACTCTGTATGACAGACTCCAGGTCTATCCACCTCATTACAAATAACTCAGTTTCATTTCTTTTTATGGCTACCCCAGGTTCTTCATGACCTTTGTGCCACATCTTCTTTATCCATTCATCTGTCGATGGACACTTAGGTTGCTTCCACGTCTTGGCTATTGTAAATAGAGCTGCAATGAACATTTTGGTACATGACTCTTTTTGAATTATGGTTTTCTCAGGGTATATGCCCAGTAGTGGGATTGCTGGGTCGTATGGTAGTTCTATGTTTAGTTTTTTAAGGAACCTCCATACTGTTCTCCAGAGTGGCTGTATCAATTTACATTCCCACCAACAGTGCAAGAGGGTTCCCTTTTCCACACCCTCTCCAGCATTTATTGTTTCTAGAGTTTTTGATGATGGCCAATCTGACCGGTGTGAGATGATATCTCATTGTAGTTTTGATTTGCATTTCTCTAATGATTAATGACATTGAGCATTCTTTCATGTGTTTGTTGGCGATCTGTATATCTTCTTTGGAGAAATGTCTATTTAGTTCTTCTGCCCATTTTTGGATTGGGTTGTTTGTTTATTCGATATGGAGCTGCATGAGCTACTTGTAAATTTTGGAGATTAATCCTTTGTCAGTTGCTTCATTTGCAAATATTTTCTCCCATTCTGAGGGTTGTCTTTTGGTCTTGTTTATGGTATCCTTTGCTGTGCAAAAGCTTTTAAGTTTCATTAGGTCCCATTTGTTTATTTTTGTTTTTATTTCCATTTCTCTAGGAGATGGGTCAAAAAGGATCTTGCTGTGATTTATGTCATAGAGTGTTCTGCCTATGTTTTCCTCTAAGAGTTTGATAGTGTCTGGACTTACATTTAGATCTTTAACCCATTTTGAGTTTATTTTTGTGTATGGTATTAGGGAGTGTTCTAATTTCATACTCTTACATGTAGCTGTCCAGTTTTCCCAGCACCACTTATTGAAGAGGCTGTCTTTTCTCCACTGTATATCCTTCCCTCCTTTATCAAAGATAAGGTGACCATATGTGTGTGGGTTTATCTCTGGGCTTTCTACCCTGTTCCATTGATCTATATTTCTGTTTTTGTGCCAGTACCATACTGTCTTGATTACTGTAACCTTGTAGTATAATCGGAAGTCAGGGAGCCTGATTCCTCCAGCTCCATTTTTCGTTCTCAAGATTGCTTTGGTTATTCGGGGTCTTTTGCCACAACTAGAGAAAGCCCTCGCACAGAAACGAAGACCCGACACAGCAAAAATAAATAAATTAATTAAAGTTGTATTCCCTGATGAATGTGATGGGGAGGAAAGAGAGAGGGGCTGACTGTTTTATGCTCTTGTCCTAAAGCCTTTTTACATCAGCATCCAGAAATGTTTTAGTCTACAAACATTAAGTATTTGCTTTCTTTCTCATTTTTTCCATAAGCGTCACTAAACATTTAAAAACATATATTTTTATTGAATTTTTTTTGCACATCAATATTTGAGTTTCTTTTTGCACTACAGTTACAAAATATTTTCCAGGAGTCAGAATCGTGTCATATTCACCTTTTCTTTTTGTTTGATAATGATAAGTTACAAAGAGAAGGAACCAAATTTCTAAAAAGCCTTAGTTTTTGAAAAAGGTATTTTCCATTTAATGAGAGTTTTATACACAGTTTTAAAATTGAAATTGAAAAATTAATGATTGAACTTCCAGGAAAAGAAACAGAAATCTGGTGAATACCTTCTAGTTTGGTGTGTCAACCATCCAAGCTCTGAGATGTATTTGGTGTGCTCTGGTCATTTAAGAAAGTAATGCTTTTCCTTTTGGGGTGCTTTTTCAGGATCACAGCTAGGGCTAAGCTATTTAATAGGGAAAAGAGAACATTTAGAGAGGAGTATCAAATGCGAAGATAGGTATATTGGGTTTTAAGGATGCTATTATAGGTGCAAAGCCAATACCTCTTGGAGAGAGTTCTTTACTTAGTTCTGACATCTATTAAGATACAGTCTTCATCAGGTCAGAGACTCTGCTGGATTTGTTTACACAGAGCTCAACACACTCTTAATATTGACTGATTGATCAATTGAATAAATGAATGAATGAAATTAACTTAGTTGATCTAGCTGTCATGGAGTCATTCGTAATGCTAAAAAATAAAAGCCTTCCAACCTATAATAATGTAAAAGCAGTGGCTACCTTACTTTGTCACTTTGCTTTGTGTGTGTGTAGCAGACCTAAAAGTGGAATGCTCTCCAGGGCCAAGAAAGGATGTGAGGTGCTGGTGTTGATACTTATACTTGTAGCCCTACTTCCAGTGTTTGCCTCCACCTGCCATCTTAACTTGTTAATTGAACCAGGCAAGTTAATGCCAGAGTACAACTGAAAAGGGTAAAAAAAAAAAAGTCAAAAATGGAGGAGGGCTTAGCAGAATCTGCCCCCCCACCAACACACAAACATAAGCTATACTGCCTTACTTTTTTTTTTCCTTTTAACCACAAATGGACTAATAATAGAGCTTTGTCCTGACAAACAAGTTAGAATCGATTTAATTTGAAATCACTCTGGGTTGGCAAATGTAAACACAACCTTAAAAGTCATGTAGATTAAATCAATGCTTTACTTCTGGTCTAAGTGATAAAGAGGTTTTTTTTTTTTTTTTTGCTCCATGACTGACTTTTACTAAGTGATGTGCTAGCTGAATTTGAAGACTTGTCTATCAAAAGTAAAAGTAAATATACCCAAAGACTACTTGAAAAAAGTTGGGTTGAATTGAAACGTATATTGAAATTATACTCAGATAGTATCTGACTTGGACAGAAAACAAGGGCTTCTAGTTTAAACTGGTGGTAATTTCCTCTAGAAACACAGTAGCTATTCCAAGTCCAACTGGTTATGCTATTTTTGTTTACTTGCCTACTGTGGTGATAGTTAATGATATTTCAGTATGAGCTCTGTTTTTTTTTTTTTTTCTATCAAAGAATCATCTTTCACCAAAAAAGGAAAAAGGATAGAATAATGGGAATCATAGAATGGCAATAAGATTTAAACCCCCGAGTTAGATGGGGAAAAAAACTCCATCAAATCATAGCTGGGTCTATTTAATGGTATTGAATTTGGAAATATGGGTGAGAGAATGCTGAAAGTGATTTTTGAGGAAAGTTGTCAAAGAGCACTAATTGCTGATGAACAAATATCCTGGCTTCCAAAAAGGTGTTAAAGATGTTTGGGGAAACTACAGACCAATCTACTTGTTGTTGCCTCCTGGCAGAAAAATCTAAGGCATATTAATAGAAGAATGTGATATTGGCACTTAAAAAAGAAAGTGGTGATCCCACAGATCCCTATTCTTGGAATCACCAAGAATAGGTTTTTTCAAATTTCAGGTGTGTGCCATAGCAATACTATATACTCATGACAGCACAACTTTCATAGAAGCACTGTGGAAAGTGTGAGGTATGTGAAGTGGATGTTTGCACTGTTGGATTTCTAGTGGTTGAAACACTGTTCCAAGGCGATTTGGTTCTCTGTCCTATTCAACATTGTTACCAATATTTTGGGTGAGTGCCATAGAAGATTTTTTATAAGTGACATAGAGCTAAGAAGAATGGCAACTAATTTAGCCAACCAAATCAGTATTCTAAAATTATAACTAGCTTGGAGTTTGGGATTAGCAGACACAAACTACTATATATAGAATAAACAACAATGACCTACTGTATAGCAAAGGGAGCTATATTCAATATACTGTAATAAACTATAATAGAAAAGAATATGGAAAAGAATATGATATAACTGAATCACTTTGCTGTACACCAGAAACGAACACATTGTAAATTAACTATACTTCAATTAAAAAATATATATATAACAAATCTATAAAGAAAGTTTAAAGATCATATCTATCATTCACTGGTACCAAATCAATTTCCCGTACTGAATAGAGAAAAACCCGTGAAACAATAGCAACAATTCAAAGTCAAAAATATATATAATGTCTAATAGCCAGGTAAGCTCACAAATTTAGATATTTTAAAAAGTGTAACAAGAATGTAATGTTTTTCAATAAAAGTTGTTTGCCAAAATCTTTAAAATAAATAAATGAAATTATAACTAGCTTGGACAGGTTACAGTAAAAGAGATAAAATTTAATGAAAATGAATGTATTCTTCATTCATTCATTCACCAGGAAAAGGGAGCCAGCGCTGTCTATTCTTTGCTCTTGGTTCTACTGCCCAGTGAATACTGCCCCACTGGACTCCGCTCAACCCCCTCTAAAACCTCAGGCAGGCCCTGTACTTCAGTCAGGCCATCATGATTCAGTCCTGGGTCGAGACAGGTTTGGTTTAGTATGTCACTTAAAACATGCACCCCAGGACTTCCCTGGTGGCACAGTGGTTAAGAATCCGCCTGCCAATGCAGGGGACACGGGTTCGAGCCCTGGTCCGGGAAGATCCCACATGCCGCAGAGCAACTAAGCCCGTGCACCACAACTACTGAGCCCGTGTGCCACAACTACTGAAGCCCACGCGCCTAGAGCCCACGTTCCGCAACAAGAGAAGCCACAGCAATGAGAAGCCCGCACACCGCAATGAAGAGCAGCCCCCGTTCACTGCAACTACAGAAAGCCTGCGCGCTGCAACGAAGACCCAACGCAGCCAAAAATAAATTAATTAATTTTTTTAAAAAATGCACCCCAGAGCCAGCCTGCCTGAGTTTGAATCCTAGCTTTTCTATTTACTAACTCTGTAACTTCCAGTGTTACTAGACTGTTTTGAATCTCAGTTTTCTTGTCTGTGAAATGGGAAATGATAAAAATAGCAGTGACTTCATAAGGTCAACGAACCTTAAACGAGTTAATACGTGCAAGATACTTAGAACAGGCCTGACGCATGGGCACCACTCAACAATGATAATTATTTCTTCCCTGAGTCCTCAAAGTCAAGGAAGACATCCTTCGATATCCGCCGGATATTGGTTCCAGGACTCCCTGCTGATAACAAAATCAGAGGAAGCTCAAGTCCCTTACATAAAAAGGTGTGGTACAGTCAGCCATTGGTTCTGCACCCGCAGATTCAAGCAACCATCCATCTGCAATTAGTTGAATCTGTGGATGCGGAACCCCCGGATATGGAGAGTCAACTGTACTCCCACCCTACTGCCAGGAGGTAAGGACAGATACTGTTTGTTGCCTTCAAGCTATACTAAGCGGCAGAGACCGTGTTTAGTTTGGTATGCTGTAGAAGCAGGAAGCATTTGGAGATGCCTGGGGGTCAAAGCAAAAAGTTCCTGTATAAATACCTAATTTGCCAGCTCACTCTTTCCCTAAATCCCTTCTTTCTTGATGCTTCTATAACATTAATTTTCATAATTGTACTAGAGCACTTACCACACAATATAGAATTTTTTCTTTTACACTGCTGTCACCGTAACAACATAAGTTATTTATATTCATCTTTGTGTACCCATTGCCTATCACAGTGCCTGAAAGACAAGTGCTCAAATGTGTGCTGAATAAATTAGTGTTGTTTTCTTCAAATACTGCATAGCGTCAGGGGGTAAAACTAGGTGAGCTAGCAAAGGATACAAGATGACAGATTTTTTTTATTCAAGAAAAAAATTCCCCACATTTATTCTGTTCAAAATTAGAATGAGTGCCTTCCGGGAATTTGTGAACATTCCATTACCAGATTACTGCAAAAGTACAGGCAAAACTTGAATGACAAATTGGAAAAGTTGTTACAGATGGACTTTATGATTCGGTAATTGTTAAGGACAGGGACTAGAGTTTATGTAGATGTTCAGGGTTTTTATTTTATTTTATTTATGTGCAGATATCAAAAGTGTACTGCACAGTGGACTGGGGAAAATATAACCAAGAGTGACTTTTTGACTCTTGTTTAGTGCTGTTTAATTGTGAAGCATCACATGATGCTGAGAGAGGCATACACATGCCAGTCAGGGGTTTGAGCGCTGGATCCAGACATCTGGGTTCAAATCCTATCTATGCCTGCCTCTTCCTTAGCTCTGTAACCTTGGCCTGTTAATATCTTCTCTCTGTCCTTTACTTTTCGTCTATAAAACTGAAAATAATAATAGTTTCTATCTCTTAAGATTACTGTAAAAATTAACTAAGAAAACATATGCAAGTGCTTGGAACGCTGCCAAGTCCCTAGTAAGTGCTCATCACTGATTGGTTATTCCCCACCCCTTCTCCCCCGGGCATGTGTTTTTCCCAGTGAAAAGTGCACAGGCTTTGGATTTAGACAGATACGGATTTGAATTGCAGTTCTGCCACTTACTATCTGTGGAAGCTTAGAATACTGCTTACTCTCTCCACATTCTATTTCTTTCATTCTTAATATAGGAATAATGACACCCACTTTATGTGGTGATACATAGGCTACAGGCTATGGTTACATAGGCTTGCAAGGCTAAGGTTCTTCCTCAGCCTTGCAAGGAAAAGAGAATGAGAATCTACCATGTGCCAGGTACCGAGTCAAAGGCTAGGGGTAGAGCGTGCTGTCCAGGGAAGACAGACATGAAACATAATTTATGATAACATAGTTTGAGTATTATAGTAACAGCTCACACATATTGAGCATTTACTACATGCCAGGCATTGTGCTCAGTTTTTCATATTTCATTTCAATTAGTCCTGAAAACAGACCTCTGAGGCACATGCTATTAGTATTTTGAAGATGTGGGAATTGAGGCAGAAAGAGGCTAAATAAAGGAATTGGAACCCAGTCTGGTTTATATTGAGACCTTGAGTTTAATCACTATGCTACACTGTGGAGAGCAAGTACATAGGTCTGTAACAGGGTCTGTAACAAGACTTGAGGGACTTGGACTTGTAAGGGATGGCAAACACGGAGGTGCTTGCAAAGGCTTCAAAGAACAGACAGACTGGTGGGAGGCACCACCAGGAGAGTATGTTGTTCAGACAAAAAGGAAAGAATTTTATTCAATGCTTATTAAAGGGGTATATACTAATGCTGGTAAAGACTAATTTAAGTGATGTATTTTTAAAGTCTAGCACAATTATTTGAAAATAGCAGGTGTTTAATAAAATGGTTGTGCTTATTATTAATCATGTTTATTACTTTCTTGGTGCAAAAGATCAAAATACCCAAATATGGAATTATAAGAAAGTCTAGTAAGATTCTGTTCCTTCCTTCCATGCTGTGCCGGTGAACCAAGAGATTATGACTGTGACATTTAGATTATCTTTCAGTGATCCGTCATGCGCAGATAAAACTTCTTCATATACTTGGAATTTTGACAGGCTCACAGAGGGAGTTGAAAAAGTGATAATAGGGCCCCAAGTCCCTTTCTGTACAGTCTTTGCTGTTAAGTGAGACAAGTGCAGCACAACCTGAGTTTCAGGCATGAAGAGAAAATTGTGACTTCTTTTTTTCCTTCAAGATTGGCTCTAAATGGCCTGAAGGGCATAAACACACTCTGCTTACCCATGATCTTTAAAATATATGCCTTGAGGTTTTAACATGTGTTTCAGCGGCCCAAGCCATGCTGTATTTGCCTAGCATTAAATGTGGGAGAGATGATCCATCTAAGTAAACTGATCTCGGAGAGGCAGCAGTGAGTGGTAGCAGGAAGCAAGATCTGAATTCCCTGCCCAGGAATTGAACCCGGGGAGCCTGGATGAAAACCAGGAATCCTAGCCACCAGACCACCCCTGGCTCTTGCCCCTAGTGAAAAATACATTTCTCATGGAGGTAGAAACTGTAAAAACACGTACAAAGTTTATTAT
Source organism: Physeter macrocephalus (assembly GCF_002837175.3). Classification (NCBI taxonomy): domain Eukaryota; kingdom Metazoa; phylum Chordata; class Mammalia; order Artiodactyla; family Physeteridae; genus Physeter; species Physeter macrocephalus. The sequence goes on along the minus strand of NC_041219.1, from coordinate 15,958,349 downwards.
TGGAGACGTAGCACAACAAGTGGGAGAGCACACAGAGAAACGGTTTGTTTAGTTAAGATAGAAGCAAGGCAGAGATGCACACCCGGAGAGAAAGGTGTGGGCGTCCTCCCTAATGAGGAGGAGTGCAGGAAAGAGGTGGTTAAGTCATCTATATAGGGCAGCTCTTCCGGGTCTTTGTTTACCTTTGGCCAATTATCTGGTTTCTTTTTCCACACCTGCCCTAGGACTTTCCCCAACATGTGTGCACAACTTTTTTCCAAGATGGATCACAGCCCAGAGGCCTATGGGACGGCCTTAGCATCAGAAATTATGGGGTGGTGCCCCCTCCTTTTTGACCCCCAAGGAGCCTTTCTGTGCATGTGCAATGTTTCCCTTGCCCTAAGGATGGGACATGTATGACCTCCTGATCTTTCAACGGCATTTAGTCCCTCTCTGTCCCAGCCATAAAAGTGTCCAATGTCCAGTTATCTACCCTATTCCTGTTGCTGTTTCTTATATCGAAGTGCAGATCTCGAAATATAGAGAGGAGTCCGGTCCTAAATATGTAGTCCGGAGCCCGTTTTTCTCTTGCCTCAGGAAGTGTAAACAGGGGGCTGGTAATGAAAGTCCGGCCTGGAGCCCATCTTCTTCTCACCCCAGGAAGTGTGAAGAGGCCAGTTGTAAATGTCTAGCCTGGAGCCCATCTATCTCCTGCCTCAGAACCTTACAGATAACTGAAAATTAATTAATGGTTAATTTTTAACCATTTTTAACCTGAAAATATAGGATTCATTTCCTTTCCTTCGCTGGTATAGTATATGTTCTCTAGAAAATGGAGCTTTTGTAAAAGAACAGTGGAAGATAAAACAAGTAAGGCAGGACAACAATGCGTATTACTAACGGAATGATGAGATATTTATGTGGATGCCTCAAAGGGAAATTCTGCATCACTCCAGCTTCTCAGACCTGTTTTAGTTAGTTGAGTTTGACAGATACATGCCTCTGGATAAATAAGGTATTCTGGATCATGTAGACACTCATTTCTTCTGATGACACACATTGTCCAATTATTGACAGTTTGGCTTCCAAATGATAACTTTGAATAGCAAAGTATTAAGATTGTGTATGCTGTGGACTGAATGTTTTGTCTCTCCCTTCCGCATTCATATGTTGAAATCCTAAACCCCAATGTGATTTGGAGGTGGAGGCTTTAGACAGTAATTAGGGTTAGATGAGGTCATGAGAGTGGGGGTCATGATGAGATTAGTGTCCTTATAAGAAGAGACTAGAGCTCACTCTTCCCCCTGTGAGTATACATCCAGAAGGCAGATGGCTGCAAGCTGGGAAGGGACTTTCACCAGAAACTGAATCTGCTGGCACCTTGATCTTGAACTTTCCAGTCTCTAGAACTGTGAGAAATAAAGGTCTGTTTTTGAAGCCACTTAGGTTATGGTACTTTGTTATAGCAATTTAAGCTAAGACAGTATAGCAATCATCACATGATCTTAGCCTCAGCAATCCTCTGTCCTAAGTAGTTGAACAAATTAGCTACAGGCAAGATAAGTTGTACACAGATACACATTAAGGTATACCTAATTTCCTGCTTAGTTTCATTTTTTTCCCTGTGTGAGTTTTGAAATCTTTGTCTTACATGTACTAACAAGTTTTCAGAGCCTCTTCTCTTGGATTGTTCTCCATTATTTTCAAATACATTGAATTATTTAAATACATTTAATTATTTTTTTCTTAGCAGTTTCTCCTGTATATTTTTCGAGATGCAATTTTCTATTTGTAAATTACACATTTTCCAAATGTAAAGGAGCTGTATCTAATCATTTGTCTTACATTCAAACAATACTTTACTGATCTAATATTGATGTAGGCCTTTGCTTATTTTGCTATGTCTTTCTTTTAATGTTTGTATTGTGGTGGGGGTGGGTGTTGGCTAGGGTCGACAGTGTGTATCTTTAACTTATCACAGCCTTCCTTAAAATAATATACTTCCAACTGCTGCCTCTTGTCTTTTGTGCTATTGTTATATCTATGTTATAAATGCATAATTCATTGCTACTAATTGTGCTTTAAACCAGGGCTCACAAGTTATAACCCCCAAACCAAATCCAGCCTGAGAGCTAAGAATGTTTTTTTTCATTATTTTAAATGGTTGGAAAACTCAAAAAGAGACATATTTTGTGACAATGAAATATTTTAATACAATGAAAATTGTATTACATTCAAATTTCCATGTTTATAAGTACAGTTTTATTGGAACATAGCCATGCTCATTAATTTACATGTTATCTATGGCTGCTTTCAGGCTACTTTCAGACTACAGTGGCAGAGGTGAGTAATTTCAGAGACAGAGACCATTTGGTCTGTAAAGCTTCAGCTATTTACTCTCAGACTCTTTGCAGAAAATGCTTGCCAACCTCTGCTTTTAGAGCATTAAAGAAATAGAAAAGAGAGAATGGCTTTTACATTTGCATCCAGTTGAACCATTTGAGTTGCTTGACCCTCAGCTTGCAGTCTTCCTCGTACACCCGTGTCCCAGCTGATTCTTGCTCTTTGCTCTTACATTCCCCCAGGGGTAGACTACTGTTGCTCCTTTCTTGGTACTTACTAGCCTGGTGGTGGGGGACAAAGGAGCTTCTCTGTTGTCCTGGCCCAGCCTTGGTCTCAGGAAGACCCTGTGCCTGAGTCTCAAGGATGGGGCTTTCTCAATGAGAAAGTTTTGAAAAACTTGAAAACTTCTATTTATAAGACTTTTTTTGTTTTGCATTCACATACAGGAAAATAATTAGCACCACTTTCACTTTATCTGATACTAAGGGCTTATATTAGAAATGACTGTGGAACCTGATAGGAAGCTCTTCTTGGTTAAGTATCAAAACAGCCAGGAACTGGGGGTAAGGCTTATGTTTGGTTTTGATTTTCTGAGATATTAATCTGATCATGTCATTCCTTGCATTAAACTCTTTAGTGGCTTCCCATTTTCCAATATTTTAAATATATCTTAATATGTTCTTAATTTTATTAACTGACCATATGCCAAAAATTATTTATGTATAGGCTTTCCCCTTTACTACTTATGTCCCAAATACCTAGAACACAGCCTGGCACATTGCAGATGTTTAATAAATATTTGTTGAATAAACAAAGGCAGGATATTGGCAATGTTGTTCTCTTTGTGGGGAGACCTCTTCCCTTCCTCTTCCTCCCATTTCTTGGCAAATTCCTACTTGTCTTTTTAGCATTTGGGTTTCAGAGTCCTTAAAAAATCTTTTCCTGTTCCCTGAGCCTAGTTTAGTTCCCTCTGTTTTATGCTTCCATAGCACCTTATAATGCCCTTTTGTAAATTCACCCAATTATTCACTCAATTCTTGAGTGCCTACTATGTCCCAACTCCTGTTCTAGGTCCTATGTAGTGAACACAGACATAATTTCAACTCTTGTGAAGCTTATATTGTAGTGGGGTGGAGGTGGAGGACGACAAGACAAATAAGTACATAGTACCTTCTATAATTTTAAGTAATCAGAAGAAACATGAAGCAGGTTTGCGGGGGGGTGGTGAGAGAGCCAAGGAAAGTAGGGGTGGATCCAGGGAAGTCCTCATGTATTAGATACAGTAAGTCCCCTCCATACGAACGAGTTCTGTTCCAAGAGTGTGTTCATAAGCCCAGTTTGTTCGTAAGTCCAACAAAGTTAGCCAGGTACCCAACTAACACAATTGGCTATATAGTACAGTTCTGTAATAGGTTTATAATACCTATCACCACTGCTTTTACGCTTGCTTCCGGACATCCGGGGCTTGAAATAAAGATGCTGTACTACTGTACTCTATACAGTACTGTACAATAAAGTACACAAAAGCACAACCACTTGTGGAGGATGCACGCACGTGACAATGTAACCTAGACACGTGAAGTAACTTACTTGATTGGACGTTCGAATGCACATTTGCATCTTTGAAAGTTCGCAACTTGAAGGTTTGTATGTAGGGGACTTACTGTATAAGTAAGTAAGGAGTTTTCCCTGAGGATAACTGGGGACAAGTAGCACAGAAGAAACAGCAAGGGTAAAGGCCTTGAGGCAATGATGTTCTGAAAGTATTTTAGGAACAGCAATGAGCCCTGTGCCTGGGGCACAGTCAACAAGGGAAAGGGCAGAAAGAGATGAAGGCAAAGAGGCTTTGGGTTTTGTTTTTTTTTCTGGACAAGTGATGTCATTTTAGTTGTTACAGTCATCTCTGGGATGGGCAGGGCCAAGGGGGAAGGCGCAGGGTGTGGGTTCTGGGTGGACAGTCCTAGGAAAGCCAAGTCCTAAAGGTGCAGCCCCGGGAGCAGCCACGAGGTGGCGCCAGGCCGCTCCAGGAAGTGCAACCCGAGGCTGGGGGCTGGGAGTCTTGGTGATTCCCCGGGACGCCAGGCCTGGCCCTCCACCCAGCTGGTGGGCCCCCGAACACCCTAGAGGGGTTTCGCTTCCGTCCGGGGTTCCGAAGATGGTGCCCCCTCTGTTTGAGGGGCAGTTCAGTTGCCTCAGCCTGGGGACTGCCACCGCAGCGCATCCACGGCGGCAGGTCTGCGCCCAGCTCCTTTCTGAGCTGCTGGGGCGGTCGGGACAGGGGGCCCCAGGCAGCCTAGTCACCACGGAGCTGTAGGTAACCCGCCGTCGGATATGGTGACTGCGGCCGCTGAGGGCCACCTGGCCGCCCTCGGGGAACACGGCGGCCTGGACGCGTTCCGGGAGCCCAGCCGAGCACTGGAGGTAGGCCAGCGCGCCCTCGGACTGGAGGAGGCCGACGCTTGCTATTTTGAGGACTTTGGCTTTTAGTCTAAGATACTAAAGCCACAGATGGTGGGATTTTTAGTTAGAACGGGCTAGATTAGTTGGGAAGTAAATAAAAGAATCCCGATCAGAGAAGCTGGTAGGGATCCGGGTAGTAACAGGAAAGGTAGTAAAGAGTGGTCAGATTCTGGACACGCCTGGAAGACGTAGCCAGCAAGATTTGATGCAGGTTTGAGTATAAGGTGTAGGAGAAACAAAGCAGTTGTTGAAGAATCAGGTGTTTGGTCTGAGAACCTGAAAAGATGAAGTTTCGCCTGAGATTGGAAAGACTACAGAAGAGCGTAGGGGGAGGGGTTTTACGTCCAGGAGAAATACCGATTTGGGACGTGTTGAGATATCTGTTAGACGCTAGAATGAAGAGTTTGAGTTGCCAGCTGTATAAAAAACTCTGGAGCTCAAGGGAAGAGTCCAGGATGGAGACATACATACGGGAATTATCAACGTATAGATGGTATTTAAAGCCATCTGGAGGATGGAAAGATGGGACGTTTGATGACTCAGCTCTGCTGAGTAATTACAACACTTAAAGGTTGAGAAGATGAGGAAGCACCAGCCAGGGAGGAAAAGCAACAGACAGTGGTGATCAGAGGCCAAGTAAAATGAAGTCTTTTAAGAAGCTGGGAAGGCTTATCTGTGTGAAATGGTAACAGGTGAGGTAAGACCTCGTCTGGGAATTGACCATTGCGATTAGCTGTGTTAAGGTCATTGATGGTCCTGACACTTTTTTGAAACAGCAGGTAAAAGCTTCATTGGTGTAGGCTCAGGAGAGGATGAGATATTTTAGGGACAGTAAGAACAACTTTTTGTAGAACTTTTGCTTTCAGAGAAATAGCATAGTAGCTGGAGGGAGATATAATTCCAGCATGCCTGGAACTCCTGGTAAGAACTACACACTGTGGTAACAACTGTGTCCAACTTGTTGACTGCTTTTTGCCTGGTACCAATGCTTGACCCAAAGCAGATGTGCAACTAAGTATTTCTTGAACAGTAAGTACCATTTCAGTTAAAATTATAACCTAAAATTTTTTAAGGTTTAGAAGTATTTTCAATAGATGTTACTTTTTTTAAATTGGATAAGAATATGTGTTTTGACACTGGTTAAGAAGTGATCACAGGGCTTCCCTGGTGGCGCAGTGGTTGAGAGTCCGCCTGCCAATGCAGGGGACACGGGTTCGTGCCCCGGTCCGGAAAGATCCCACATGCCGCGGAGTGGCTGGGCCCGTGAGCCATGAAAAAAAGAAGAGGGCTTCCCGGGTGGCGCGGTGGTTGAGAGTCCGCCTGCCGATGCAGGGGACACGGGTTCGCGCCCCGGTCTGGGAGGATCCCACATGCCGCGGAGCGGCTGGGCCCGTGAGCCATGGCCGCTGAGCCTGCGCATCCGGAGCCTGTGCTCCGCAACGGGAGAGGCCGCGACGGTGGGAGGCCCGCGTACAGCCAAAAAAAAAAAAAAAGATCACAGATAATATGATCATTCCACATCTACTTACTAATTTCCCATCTGGCTCAATTATTCTAAGCACCACATACCACCTTTATTTCAGGAAAACCATGCAATAATGACAATTCAATTTGCTAAAAATATTCAATGCAGGTAACTTTATCTACAGCAGAGTTTTTCAAATCATGGAGAGAAGAAAGTAAATATATTTTTCTTTAGCAAAGTAGACTTTGGTTTAAGTTTGCAGAGCATCAGGAAGCCGTTAAGTCTTTAAAGAGCTGTTCATAGTGCCAGAGTTTTGTGTGAAAGGTTGATTCATTGCTAAATGATGGTACACATTTATTTCATGAAACACATTTATTTGGTTTGAGGATGAGCGGTTGTAGTACAGTAGATCCTAGGCTTGACGTCTGGTCAACTACAGAGATGAATGAAGTCATGAAAGAGCAGATTAAACATGTAGGTTGCAGATAGATAGAGGTGCTTAGCTTTGTTTGATGGGTAATCGAGAGTGTTTGAAAATTTTGAGCAGGGAAGTGAAATCATCTGAGCTGTATATCTATTAACTACTATGAAAATTGGCTGCAGGATTGAATCTATGGGGAAGAAGAATGTTTTACAAACATGACTCTGGGAGATTTTATTGGATGTTCCTTGAAAAACTTACCATGGTAAAATGAATTAGGAGATATTGGGTTTCCCAAACATCAGGTTAAACAAACTTAATAAGATGTTTCTTTACTGTAGCCTTTCAGATACTTTGTGAATCTCTAAGTCGTATGGAATATGAAGATCATGGAACTCTTTGTTCCAGGAATCCTATTATTCTTTGGAACAGTTTGACAATTTTGGATCACTGTTGTATTATCATTGTAATCTGGATGACCTAATCTGAATCTGAGGAAGAGTTATAGGAATGCAAATGAAGGATGAGATAATGATGGGCATGCCTTATTGACTAATACATGATGAAAATGGGGAGAGGAAAAAAGTCAAAGGGGAGACATGTGGGTTCACAAACTTGATGAGTTTAGCTTAGCACTTGATGAACTTTAAGATGTTGGAGGACAACCAAGTATAAATCAGGGTTTTAACCTGGAAAGCATTCAAGGCTGGAAACAAGTTTCAGGAGCGCAGATACCATGCATATAGTGCAGGAGGCTAATCTTGAAATGATTAGAGCATGAATTAGGGATACTGAAGAAGTGATAGCTACAGATTTTTTTTTTTCCAGAAAAAAAAAAGTGGGATAAAGCAAAAGTCTAGTTTTAGAAAAGATGTGGCAACAAGTGCTTGAAAGTAAGTACTTGAAAATAAGCATCATTTTCAGTATTCAGACTGAGACATAAAAAGAAAACCAGTGTAAAATCTGTTTTTATGCTCAGAGTGTTAATTCCCCATGTCAGTGAAGTGTGATGCCTCCTTCAGAAATACTGACATCCTCAGCATACTTGGGCAATCAATGTATCGTGACAAGCCAGGAATTCCTCACTGTTTCAGCTTTGTCATCTGCCCTGTGATGATTCATTGTGTCCACATAAGGAGTACAATCCTAGGTTTCCAACTCCTCTCCTTGAGGTTCTCAGAGGTCTGCCTTCTGGGCCTCCTTGTGAACCACTGCTCTCAAAGAAGCAGTTGTTGCTTAGAACTGTGCTTGTCAGCACTTGCAGGTGTATCATGGGAAGTCTAGGAATTTATTTTTTTATTTTTTATTTTTTTAAATATCTTTATTGGAGTATAATTGCTTTACAATGGTGTGTTAGTCCTGTCCTACCCCTAAGCTCTTCATGACATTTTTTTTTGATTCCATATATATGTGTTAGCACACGGTATTTGTTTTTCTCTTTCTGACTTACTTCACTCTGTATGACAGACTCTAGGTCCATTCACCTCACTACAAATAACTCAATTGCGTTTCTTTTTATGGCTGAGTAATATTCCATTGTATATATGTGCCACATCTTCTTTATCCATTCATCTGTCGATAGACACTTAGGTTGCTTCCATGTCCTG